>NC_056727.1:452200535-452500535 GCF_019279795.1 Protopterus annectens
AAAAAATGCAATTAAATTATCACAGCAGTGGTCAGATCCCCCACATGGATGCTTCAGGTAGGGTGCTATGGTTCAGTTATATTAGAACAGAATAGCAGTGAGTTGTTAAACTTTCTATGCCATGTAATAAAATACAAAGCAGAATGTCACTGCTCCAGTCAGATAAGTACTACAGTACCAAATATGACTTTATGCAGTTATTTTAAAGCACATTCAATTTGCCCTCGGATGCACATATTAATTTTCTGTTATCTAACCATTTCTGTAAGTACAAAACATAAATTATTCCACAGTAAATAAAAAAGAAAAGGGACTATTTTTTCTAAAAACAAAATAAAATGCTGTCTGCGTCCCTTCTTCATGAGTCCTGGATTGTTCATTACTTCCTTATAATGCTCACCCTGCACACCAAAACACAGTGGAACTCTGCATAAAAATATTGTAAAATTCTGGAATGCATGCATATGAAGATGTATTACTAGAAGGAAGAGGGCAGACAGTTTACAGATAACTGAGGCTCCATTTCAGGTACTGCCTGCAGTTATAGGGTCATAGGTAGGTACTAGGCTCTTGGCCCTAGGGCCCATACAAGCCTAGCCAAAAAATGTACCCTGGCTTTCGCCACCCAAGAAAATTATTTTCCTGTGCCCCTGTCGAGCAGAGCCACAGAAGTGATCCCCGGGGTGAATTTCCCATTTCCCATCCAATCATCAAGATTTTTCTTGAGTGCTAATGAGGAGCTCTGTTTGACATAGATAGGTAGTCTGTTCCAGAGTATGGGAAGTCTCTGGGACAGGAATCTGTCCCTCCAGCATGTTCTGTTTATTGTGGTGATGAGGTTTAGGTCCCTAGAGCGTGTAGCTCGGAGGGATTGGGATTTCTTTAAGTGGAGCATGTCCAACAGCTCTGGGTTTGACATAGCTTTGTATGTTAGGCAGAGATAGCCCCTGAGTAGGCGATATGCGATGGAGTAAAGCTGTAGTTTTTTGAGACTGTCTGCATAGGGCATCTGTTTGAGGACAGTAATCCTCTTTGTGAGGTATTTCTGTGGTCTTTCCAGTTGTTGTAGATGTCTTGTGAGGTACATACCAAAAGGGGCGTTGTACTCTATAATGAGTCTAATGAGTGATGAGTAGAGGGGAACAATGACCTCTTTTTTTCTGGATGAGAATCCTTTTGTGATGAGATGAGCCACGTAGAAGGATTTCCTGACCACTGTGGCGATGTGATTATCAAAGGAGAGACTACTGTCCACCTGTGTCCCAAGGTCTCATCACATTTTTGGCATTAAGTAGACTACCAGCTATGTGGTAGTTCATGGGTACAGAGTTTTTACCATAGGGGATGACCATACACTTTTTGGCATGGAGCTTCAGGCCATGGCTTTGACACCAGGTATCTGTCTCAGTGAGGCCCTTTTGTAGTTTGTCCACATCGTTAGGAGTTTCGATTATGGCTCCTAGTTTGCAGTCATCTGCAAACTTTGTTGCCAAAAACCTTCTGTGTTGGCCTGCACTTCAGAGAAGTAGATACCAAACAGGAGAGGACCCAGGACTGAACCCTGTGGTACTCCACTTGTCACTGGTCTGATGTCAGATTTGGAATCCGCTACTTTCACAGTGTGGGTTCTGTCCATGAGCCATTTGGCAACCCATCTTGTGACACAGGGATTTATACCTAGTTTAGTGATGGAAATCTTGTCTGGGTAGGTTTGAGGATTTCCGGAGGGCTGGCTGCAGCCAGGGTTCTTTAACCAGGAGACACACACACACACACACACACACACACACACACACACACACACACACACACACACACACACACACACACAGACACACACACAGACACACACACACACACACACACACACACACACACACACACACACACACACACTTTAAATGTAGTACATACAGGTGGTATCAGGCAGCTCAGGGGTAATTTATATAAGATTTTGCCCACGTGTAGGTTGAGTATATAGATGTATAGGAAAGACTTTCATAGAAAACAGTATTCAAAAATTATAGGGGCATCTGATACTAAAAGGAGAAGGTAAAAACTGCCAGTGAAAAGTGTAGTAAAAATGTAATACTGCATGCCTTGCAGATGATAAATTTTAGAGTAATAAATGGGTCGATTAGAAGAGCGTTTAGAGTAGTTAGTGGGTAGATATGGTGAGTTAGCTTTTACAGTAGTTAATAGGCAGATTAGGTGAGTTAGGTAGCCCTTTGTTACCATTACATTTGATCTTTCTTTGTTAAACTGATTATAATGTGACATAGCACATTTTTCTTAATGTCAGCTTTTTGTTGCAAATAAGTATGTTACCTGCATTAAGTTTTAGCTTTTGTATTGTCACTTTAACTTTCTAAACTCTTTTGACCTTGTCTTTTTACTGCTTCTGTTTCTCCTGTTTCTGACATTGCACATAAAGAAAATAATTTTAAACATTACTAATTAAAATAAGAAAAAAGCAGTGTTTTAGTGTGCATCCAGCACCCAAGTCTCACCTAGTCTTCCAGTGATGTCATTTATAATAGCATGATGATGATAATACCCATTTGTTAGCCAGGTTGGCCGACTAGTTACACAATCCCTTTTCAAAGGTGACTCAGTAGCAATGTCTAGTTAAGTCACTTCCTCTAGGTCACACAGTAGGCAAATGAGGGAAGAGGGAATCAAACCCTTATCACAGGAACTGCAACTCACAGCCTTAACCCTCTGCGCCAGCTGATGGCATGAGTCTTTTGGCAGCTATAGTTGGAAATAAGCCGACAGTAGTAATCGTAAGAAAAGTAGAAATTACGTTTGGTCAGTGTGCATTGCAGAAGCCGAGACCTAAAATCTTCTGCACCCCAAACAACAATAACAACACTCCATGCCCTTCATGTCTGTGAGCCAGGAAGGGCATGTACATGAAGCAAATGGCAGTACTTTTTAAACGTCTTATTTTTCACATAAACACTTCTGGTCCAGGCTTAACAATTCATCAGGTTCAGATATTTATAAATCAGTTGTTTTTGTCTCGGTCGCATGGTTATGCCATCCATTTTTTTTTTGTCCAAACACCTTTATTGAATTACCACTTGTGACATAGGCAAATTTACATTCATATAAAAGTTATCAAATCCATTCTTCACATATTTGATGACTCTAACTCATTGTCATTGTTTGGTAGTTTTTTCAGCCTTTCTAGTCTTTTTGTAATCACTGGTCGAGTTGCCAAAATGATCTGCACACAAGCAGCAATGCCTTCTTTTGTATTCAACTTCATCTAGTCACATGTTGGATTTCTGGATATTGTGTGACAGTTAATTGCTTTCAAAGCAGATGAATTGCTATGGCATTGAAATTTCTCAGCCTTATAAGCAGTCTTTGACACATTGGTGGTACTTTGTCCAAATCCTAGGAATTAATCAGTGCAGCCAATGGTTTGTGGTCAGCCTGGAGATGGAAGTTCTCTAGCTCCAGTAAGTATCTGTAGAACTTCTCACAAACCTGCACACTTGCATGACACTCTCACTCTGTGAATATCTGCGTTTAGTAACATTTAGCATTCTAGAACAATAAGCAGCTGGGTGCAACAGTTGTCCATCTGTATAAGCATCACTCAGGCCATAGCTCTTGGCATCAGCACTCGATGTAGCTGGTTTGGCATTTGGCAACATTATTGTGGGTGAACACTGTAGCACTTACTAGCATTTGTATGATGTCTGCTGATGGTTTGGGCTTGATTATTTCCCCATGACTAGAGTACATATTTCTTGAGCAAGTCTGCCAGGTGGAAGAAATTTGCCCAAAAAAATCATCTTGCCAAGGAGCTGTCCTACTAGGTTGCGCAGGTTAGCCTGTTCAGCTGTGCTGTTTCTCTCTCCTTCCTTGCATGTGGTGTGATTTATCTGGCACTTATGTTGTGGCTAAAGTGTTACTTTGCAGAACAGCACTTGGCATTATTTAGTTTCAGACCTGAATTCTTAGTAGTTGTGGAGTACTACCTCCAATCCAGAATTAGTGAGCCTGTTTATCAGGGCCAAACACCAGTAAATTATCCATTAGAACACCTTCATGCCCTTTCAACAGATTACTCATTTTTCATTGAAATATATTTAGTGCTAACAGTGTAACAAAAATCAGTCCCTTAAAACAGAAACTTCCATTTGGTGTACTGAAGGTTGTCAGCTTTTATGAGTACCCTTCTTTTTAGTTGTAACTTGGCAAAACCTACTTTAAGCATCTAATGTGAAGAACATTTTGGCATCAGTCCGTTAAGATGCAGTGTCTTCCAGAGATGGCGTAATAAACCTTTCTTGTCTGACTGCATCATTTAGCTATTCTAAGTTGATGCATATTCGAACAATACCATTCCTTTTAACGAGTGGGACCATGGAAACACACCATCCAGTCTGTTCAAGTTACACTTGCCTGCATTCTCTTAAACTCTTCTGATGTTTTGAACAGTATAGGAAATGGCAATCTTCTGGGTGTGAGCAAAGTATATGTGACAGCTGCTGTGTCTTTCGGCTTTTCCCAGTTAGGGGTCGCCACAGCGGAACTCCGGTCCGCTAATGATTGGCAGTAGATTTTTACGTACTGGCTTGCCGGGCCTAACGCACAACCTTCAACGAAGGAACGCCCATTCACGCATGTCGCTACACAGAAGACGCTCTAACTGTGAGGCGACAACGCTACCGCAGCACCACCACCGCAGTCCCCAGCATTTGGCTTTAATGTCATCTCTAGTGATTCGCAGTTAAGCAGACCAGTTTCACCAAACGCATCCACATTAATTACATTATTCTGACATGAAGCCCCTACTCGCGTGCTACAGCTCTGCTGAACAAACTTTTTATCTGCATACTATCCACTACATAAACCCAGAACTCGTACTTGTGACTCTTCCACTCACACATGGTTAAAAATCTAGTAGTGCACTTGAGTTTGTCTGAAGGTCTACGTATCTATCTTAAAGCTTACTGGTTTTCCATAAATCGAGTGTTTTATTTACCGTCTGATTCAGTGTTTGGCACTGCAGTTACTGAACCCAGGAAAAATGCTTTTGGAACTCTGTTCTCATTTTTATTTTGAATGGCCACTTCTTTAACTGGCTTAGATTTACAAACAGTAGAAAAATATCCCAACCTTTGTTGCATTTCTTGCACCTTCTGCCATATGCAACACAATACTCTGACTTAGCATGTAAATAGTTGCACATGTTGCACTTGCCAACCTCTGACTTGACATGTAAATAGCTACACATGTTGCATTTACCAAGCTCTTACTTGGCATGTAAATAGTTAACACATGTTGCATTTGCCAAGCTCTGACTTGGCATGTAAATAGTCACACATGTTGCATTTACCAAGCTCTGACTTGGCATGTAAATAGTTACACATGTTGCATTTGCCAAGCTTGCATTCACTGTGTTGCCATGTATATGCGTACTGTGGCCAGTACCATACTTTTTACTGAATTTGCTGTTTTCTCTGCATTTTACCTCACACACGCCATTTTACTACATTCATATTAGTATTGTATCTCTTTGTTAGTTCAGCCTCTAACAATTTGTATTGCTTTTCTCAAATTTAAATTCTTCTAGCTGTAATTGAGACACTTTAGTACCGCGACATGACTAGTGTGGAGCAAAGGGGGCAAGTGCCCCGGTTTTAAGTGGTCAGGGGCGCAAACTGCATTAATACATTTGCAAAATCATGTGTGGGTTAGTTCATGCCACTAATGCATTTTTGGTCAGGGCTGAAGCACTCACCACTCCCTTTTAGCTGTAGCAACCTACTTTTTACACTTGTAGCAAGCAGTTTTCTGCAATTTAAAACAGAGAAAGGACTTTTTTGAACATCAAGTATGCAAAGACTTTTTTTTTTTTAACATCAATTTGTTGAGGGGGTGCCAGGTCAGGGAATGGCCCTGGTGGTGGAAGGTCTAGATACACATCTGCTTCAGTATCTACCACATCAATTACTTTTCTGTCTCTAATTTGGTCATCTTTTGTTTTCTTAACCCCACAGTTCCAGCAAGTTCATATAAGGACTTAAACATTCAAAACTTTTTTCCTTTAAGTTGAATACACTTGTCAAAGCATGCCATTCAATGAACTATATTTATATTTGGAACAGACTGGTCATTGAGATTACTTATTGCTGACTCGTATGTGATACTCTGACCATCAGAAAATGAAAATGCATATTGCTTCCACTGGCTTGCCCATAGCATACAGCAAAGTCATTGTGGATTTCTTTACTTTTAATCCAGTTTTGCTGTATGATGGTCAGGGAGATGGCTTCATGAAGTCAAACTTTTCTAGTGTATTAAATTTGGCTATTTTGATGAAATTTGAGCTTTCAAAGGCTGCATGACTAATATTAGGTAAAGTTACTAGATTTTGAGGTAAAATGGCTTCCTCTGAGATAGTTGACATTTCCTGATTTTTTTTTTTTTTTTTTTTTTTTTTTGCTGACATTTCCTGATTTGTTTGGTATGGTTATCTGGTCTGAAGTAGCTTTTTATGTGTTTCTGTATGAAAAATGTCACTTTTCTGACACCATGCCATGATGCACAACTACAGTTACCCAGTTGTTTTCATTGGGAATGTAAATATTCTCAGGAAACACCAACATTAGAAGTGTAGCAGCAACTTAATGGCACAGAAAATGATGGCATAGCAAGAAGGATGGTAACAGCTTCATTTGTCATCATAAGCCAATTACCAGCTGGCAAACCAGACTCTTATAAATTGGTTTCTTAAGGTTAGTCTTATATTTGATATCCACAGTATATACATGTACAGAGCTGCATAGGTTTCGTATTATAGTCTCCAGACCCTCTTTTTTTTGTACCTGGTGCAAATCATAAGGCAAAGCTTTATTTAAAGTTGTATGGACTCCACCAGCACATGTAATGGTATCAGTATAATGTCAGAAATACACACAAAGTTATGATCTTGTCGTATTAATTCATCTTTCTCTCCCAGTCTGCACCAGCCCACTGAGCTGGAGAAATCGGATTTGCACCATTAACCCATTCCTTCAGCAGCCCATTTATTTCCTTTGAGGTGTATATTAAAGAGCAGCAGTGAACTGTTAGTGTTTTGCTCCTGATACTCTTCCTTCATCTTTTACCATAGCTAAGCACTTGATGCATGCAGACATTCGTTTAAGTATTTTTTTCCTACTCGTGGGAACTTCCTTGCTCAGGCTGGAGAGTGTACGTGTAGTGACACATCAAATGATGCTTTCTCTTTCTCCGTAGAAGGTGAGCTGGCAGTCTGCCACTCCTTTTTTTCTTCTCTGACTGAATTGTCTTTGCACCCAGACAAATAAATGGAGATGGCAGCAGCTTAAGCAAATATGCAGCCATTGCTTCACTGGGAAATTGACTTCTTTTACACTTTATATAAAAAAAAAATTTTTCATTCTCTGATTACCCATTTTATCCATTTCAGTGAAGAGGAACTAGATCTTAGTGAGTCCAGATACAAGAGGAGATGGCTGGTGAGGGCAAGAGTGAACTGCTGACATTGACTTACTTTACTATGGGGGGGGGGGGGCAGCTTGACCTGCTCTTGCCTGACATCCAGCAGAGGTAACCACCATGAAAAACTTCTCAAAGCTAACTTTGAGATCCTAAAAACAGAGGTGGCTAACTTCACGGCACCCATGCAAATGGAGAATAGTTGCGTGACTGCAGAATGATGCACCAATGCACTGTACGAACACGTACACAAATGCATGGATTTCACCATACCCAATAGAACCAAGACATTCTCCTCCAAAAAAAGGAAGCCAATCTGGTGGTCCCCTGCCATAAACAAACTTTACAACAGAAGGAGGAAACTGATGCAGAATAAGGTGAAGTCCCAAGACTGGAAAAACTCCCTTATCTGCCTCAACAAAAAGTTGAGATCCCTCATCAAATCCTCTAAAGCTAAGTATGAAAACAGAATTGCAGCAGGGAGTAAAGCCAACCACAAGGCCTTCTATAGTTCTGTAAAGAATCTCCATGGCAATATCCAGATTTACTCTGAGCTACTGCACAATGGTACTTCCTATACCGAGCCAACAGATATTGCCAGTACACTGGCTGACACATTCAGTGTCAACTTTACCCCCCCCCCCCCCCCCCCAAGGACCAATCACAATACCAGTAGATTGCCAGGCAGCCAGTATTACTGCTGCACAGGTTAAAACAGCACTGTCCAAGGCCAAGAATACAGCCTCTATTGGACCTGCCAATATCCCTGGTTGTGTTCTACATAAACTACAGAGTGAACTGGCACCTCACCTGTGTGCTTTGTTCAATCACAGCCTCACCTCAGGCTTTGTCCCTGCCGAATGGCGCACTGCTACAGTTATTCCTCTCCACAAAGGAGCAGCGACTACAGACCCTGGGAACTATCGCCCCATTAGCCTGATGAGCCTGATGTGCAAAGCTATGGAACGCATCATCATGGACCTAATAAACAAGGATATAGGGGATCTCCAAACTCTGGATCCCACACAATTTGGTTTTGTGATGGGTAGATCATGCCTGTTCAACTTAGTCGACTTATTTGAGTCAGTCACCAGAGCTGTGGATGAAGGCAAGGTGGTTCATACAACCTACATTGGTCTGGCCAAGGCTTTTGATACCATTCCCCACTCAGGAATCATAGAAAAACTCACTAAGCTTGGCATCAACTCCTATATCACTAGGTGGGTTGCAAACTGGCTCACAGATAGAACCCACAGTGTAAAAGTAGCTGACTGCAAGTCAGACTGCCAGTTAGTCATAAGTCGAGTCGCACAGGGTTCGGTCCTATGTCCTCTCCTGTTTGGTATCTACTTCTCTGAAGACCAGGCCAACACAAAGGACTCTGGCTGACAAAGTTTGCAGGCAATTGCAAGTTGGGAGTTATTATTAACTCCCTAAGTGATGTTGACATCCTACAGAATGGCCTCACTGTGACCAACGACTGGTGTCAGAACCATGGCCTTAAGCTCAATGCCAAAAAATGTGTCGTCATCCCCCTTGGGAAAAACCCGATTCCCTTGAATTACCACATTGATGTTAGTCCACTGAACACAGAAGACGCTATAAGAGATCTGGGAACACAGGTTGACAGCAACCTCTCTTTTGATCACCACATTGCCACTGTGATCAGAAAGTCCTTCTTTGTGGCACATCTCATTACTTGGCACATGTCAATACTAAGGGTTTTGCATCCAGGAAGAAAGAGGTCATTGTCTCACTCTAGTCTTCCCTCATTAGGCCAGTCATCGAGTACAATGCCCCATTTGCCATGTACCTCACTAGACACCTGCAACAACTGGAGAGGCAGCAAAGGTACCTCACAAAGAGGATCCTAGGCCTTAAACACTTGTCCTATATGGACAGATTCACAAAACTCCCAACTATTATCTGTCTCCTATCGCCTTCTTAGAGATGATCTCTGCTTGACGTACAAAGCCATATCTGACCCAGCTCTGTTAGAAATGCTACATCTAAAGAAATCCCAATCCCTCTGCACCACACTCTCCAGAGACCTCACCCTCATTACCACAATCAACAGAACATGCTGGAGGGACGGGTTCATAACCCAGCAACTGCCAATGCTGTGGAACAGACTTCTGTACATGTCAAGCAGAGCACCTCGCTGACCCTCTTCAAGAGAAATCTTGATGAGTGGATGGGAAACAGAAACTTCACCCCGGGGATAACACCAGTGGCTCTACTCGACAGAGGCACTGGGAACTAAGGTCGGGTGGCACTATGCCAGGGTAATCCTATGGCTAGGTTTATAAAGGCCCCAGGGTCATTAGCCTAGTACACACCTATGAACCTATGTTGTTTTTTGGGAAAAATGCATATGGCTGGCAAGCTGCATTCGCACTAAAGCTGTAATTTGACCCATGAGTAGAAGTGTTCTTGGGTTACTGGGGCAGCATTGTAGGACTTGCATACTCATCAGGGTGCCCAGCAGGGATTACTAGGGCCCAAGGATAAAATGCATCCATGATACCACTGAGGTGCTTAGATGATACTCCTCCTACAGTCAGTTTTCACCTCCAGTGCTAGGGAGCAAATTGATAGTAGGCTGAAAGGAGGATTAATGGTCGTCAGACATAGGAGGCAAAGCACCTAGAAAAAAACTCCCTCATATTACATTAATTAATAGATGCATTTTTCTGTAAAGGTTTAACAGCATAATATTTATAGCTGTTCTGTTGAAACAACAGCGCTTGGCTGACTGTTGACCCACAGACTCAGAAATTGTTGGTGTTGATTAAGAAAACCACAAAAGTTACGGTTTGCTTGTAAGATGGAGTGTATCACCAGAGAACTGACACTGACATTGACCGCAGCAGGATATATAGTAAGTAAACATAAACTGGAAACTGGGCTTGCTATGTTCTACTTATAACTCTAACTGAAAATTGAAGGAAAGTGCTGCTTCAAAATAATGTCTTAACATACATTTCGAGTCGGTCTCCAAATTAAATTACAGGCTTGTTCCACTATCACTGCCACAGAGTTATCCACTGGATGTTATGCTTTTCTTTGAATAAGTAAATTTTGTGTACACTATTTTTCTTTGTGTTGAACCATAAAGTATTTTGACTGCAAACTGCTATTACAAGCAAAAGTGAAGATGACAAATTTCCTTTTCCCAGTACTTCGGACTGTGATGTGTGACCTACACCTGACATCGTCTGAACGGTTCGGTCTGTTTGCCTTACTGTTACTTAGAATCAGTTTAAAAAGTCATATCATAAGGATTTATAAGCAGTTTTACTTGCAGGTAGTCAGCCAAGGTAGTTTAGTGAAAATGTAACTTTAAAATGGCAACAGGGATTTTGAGACCTGGCCTTAAAATTAATAGCACTGGTAGTGAGTTTCCTGTACAAGGTTTATGATACATCATATTGCCCGACTGTGTAATCTATGGCTCTTAAAACAAATCTGAAGGTACAGTTGTTATTTCATGCTTTCCTGTGACATTTTAGTAGGGTAGTTCACTTTCACAAAGCGAGATTTGTTACATCTCCAGTATATAGTTGGCTTCCAGTACAGCCTGCTTAAGAAGCCTTTGACCTTGTGGAACATGAAGGACGATGTTAAGTAGCTGAAAACTGATAGCATTTCTTTAGAGACTTCATATGCTAGTGTTCATTGAACTTCACTTTATTGTTGCATTGCAAAACATTTCTGCTCTGGCTGCTGCCATGGAGTAATATTGAAAATGCTTTGAAGAGGAATTACTGTTGTTAAGAAGCATTCATATGCCTAAACACGGTTCATAGCATGTCTTAGTTCTGCCTTCCTTGTCCTAGTTTGTGCTTTTATGGGATGTTACTTAAAACTGTGTAAACAGTTAAAATGTTCCCAGCTGCAAGATGTAGCCTGTTACGGGTATATTATGTGCTTAATTATCTGAAGTACATTTTTGGCATCTGTAACTAGTGCTGAATGTTGCAACTGGTGTGTCCCAACAGAAACACAAAGATCTCACACATCACTGCTGGGATGTTCTGTAGATTGGAGCTAATCTGTTTAAGAATTAAATAGTGTTGGCAACCATTTATAAGGTCCTGTAGTGACAGGAGATGGGTTTTAATGCTGTCTTCATTTGTCCTAACTGCCCTGTGTGCCCTGCCGATGTGTAATTTTAGCAGTTGTCAGATATTCTCTGACAGCTTTTAAGTTTATGGTGTTTGATTAGATGCACTATTTCTGTCCTATTCTATACCTTATCATACATAGGAAGTTATGATTGCCACATCAATTAATTTTGAATTAAGCACCCACTTGTTTGACTTAGTGCATCAAAAGTAACAGCTAAACTGGAATTCAGAGTCTGGATTTTACTGCTGGCACTTATTTCTTCAGGTTACTTTTAGTATCATTTAGTTAAGGAATTAAAAATATCTGTTTTACTTTTATAGTATTGCATTGTATTGTAACGCATATTTTCTTTCTGCAGCTTGGTAGTAGGGCTGCCATCCTGAGAAGTCTTGCAGAGAGGGGGCCTGTTTTATTTATTTTTTAGAGCAGTTTGCAGCTTTATTTTATGCACCAATTGTAAAGATTTCACCTCTCCAGTTTGTCTTCAGGGCTTGCCTGTATGAATAAACAAGACTGGCTGAGTGAAGGGGTGTATGTCTGTAAGGGGTTTCTCCTTATTTAAATTTGAAAATGCAAGTAATACCTTTTCTTTCTGCTGCTTTATAGTAGGGTTCCCAAGTCAAGGTAGAAGGCTTGGCTGCAGAGAGGGGTTGTGTGTATATGTATATATATTTGTGTGTGTATGTATACTTGTATGTGTATGTACATATATATATATATATATATATATATATATATATATGTGTGTGTGTGTGTATATATATATATATATATATGTGTGTGTGTGTATACATATATATATATATATATATATATATATATATATATATATATATATATAGGGTCCCCTTCAGTGGATTGAATGTTTATAAGTTTGAACCACATATGGCCAAGACCATATGTTCGAACTTGTAAAAGTCCGATCTGACTGAATGGAGATCTCCGTACAGAGTGGAAAGGGAAGATTTCCCATTTCCGCAATATAGTGTGGTCTTGGAGTTGGCATATTTAAGTAAGGGGATGTGGGGGTGCAGGGGGGGCATAGCCCCCTGCTATAGATGTTTAGTTTTGTGTTTTTTGGTTTTATGTGGTTTTACATCAGTGTTCAAACTTTTACGAGTTCGAACATATGGTCTCTGCCATATGTGGTTCAAAGTAGTAAAAGTTCGATCTACTGAAGTAGATCCAGATATATATATATATATTAGTATGGAAAGGGGAACTGAAAATAGTAGAATCCCACTTTGGTCAACATCTATTTAGCCAAAAAAGTCTATTCGACTAAACAGATAGTTGACAGGTGTGTCAGATCACACAATTCTCAGTGCTGGGAAATATGCCTTATCCCCAACATTGCGCAATCTCACAATTAGTATCTGTAATTAGCAGGGGGTTAGCTCTCCACATGGAGGCTTGCCACCACCTCATGCAGGAAAACATGCTTGAAACAGTTTGTTAATCTTTAGCTTTGCATGCGCCAAGATTTTTCCTCAGCGCACGCATAGTAGTGTGTCAGTGTTTGCAGATTCGACCTGTTGTGGTCGATTGTGAAAGTTGGTATTTGGGTCATTTCTTTTTTAGTCTACTAATATATAGATATATATATATATATATATATATATATTCACGTAAACAACTTTGGGATGTAAAGAAAATTTAGATGAATAACAAAAATGATGTACGTTTACAGCAATATAAAAAAGCCTTAAACACTATTAAAGAATGTGTCGGAAACTGGATGAAAAATATGAGTTGTGAAGAAAGGGCAAGGAGATACTAGCAATTTAAATACTGGGAAGTTGGGGACTGGAAGGCAGGTTAACTCACTTGGGGACATTGGCATAAAAACAGATACCTACAAAAGAATAGAAAGAAAAGGAATGGGAGGGGTATTGTTGCACCTTTCAAAGGTATTTTTTGCATGAACTGAATTTGATCACAAGTATAAATAGGAGAGTAAAGTGAAAATTTAAGTATTAGGTGCTAATCAAGGTGCTGCTTACTGTGATGGATCCAGTCTCTTCTTAAGACACTAGGTCTTGCTGGCTGGATTCTGCTGAAATCAAAGTCTAGTTATCACAGTCTGTTGCCCACAGAAACTTGCAGACTGTACACTGAGGCAGCAACAAACTCTGAGCAGTAACCAGTAAAAAAAAACTTTTATAACAAATCACACGAGCTTCTGTTGCAGATTCAGGTATGTTCTACTTTACTTATCAAACAGCATGGATGATATGAGAGATACAATACAAAAAAAATCTCTAACAGTGTTACCTGCTATAGTCACTTTATAGTAGTTTTACATCCTGTTTTTCTCCATGGTACTCTATTTTGGACTTCGTATGAGGACATCTGTTTGCAAAAAAATATGTTTTCATCCTGTACTGGTATTGTCTTTTAAGGAACCATCTTGTGCAAATGCTGACTTGATAAAAGCACTTTTCAAACTTCCTTGCTTAACAATGTCATATGATAGAAACACGTACAGATTGTTTTCCTGTTCTCCACTCTTTACAGAAGCAGGTTAACTTTCTTACTGATAATGTGAAATACATACATCCTGTGTTTCACCTTTTTGCTTAGCCTGTAAGAGGTCAGCTTTCTTGGTGACAGTGTGAAATGCACACATTCTTATTTTTTTACATTTTTGCTGAGTCTGTAAGGAAACTTGCCCATTAGGCAGATTCCTTATTTTTCAAGCCACAGTCATTTAGTATGGATGCTAATCACATATTACTAAACTATTTCTTCATTTAAGCAAGGTTTATTGTATACCTTGTTTATTTTGCATATTTGTAACAGAATTACTTTCAACCTTTTATTCACTGATAAATACACTCTAACAGAAAGAAAGCAGTAACACACAATAAGTAAAGGAAAAGAATTAAGAATGGTAAAAGCAGGCAGCATTTAAGGTGAGGGTACTTTAGTATCAACTTCAGATCAGATCGCAGTTTAAGGTAGGAGGAAAGTAGTCATGCAACAGACAATGATAATAAAGAGAACGGCATAAAATCAAACATGAACCAAGGTTTAATGTATTCAGGTGACTCCAGTGTAAATAAAGGAAACAATAGTATGCTTGAAATGGAGGATGCAGACCTTAATCAAATAATTTGTGGTCATTTTAAGAACTTATTGTAGCAGCTGATGAAATCTTAGAAATTAGTGAGAGTGATAAAATCAGTTCACAGGCCAATAGCAGAATTCAGGCCCATATTTTTTTTTTCTGAAGTCAAATTTTTAATCATGTAAAAAAACACAGAGGAAGGAGAAACATACAGTGATATAAGCACATACCCCTTAGGGGACTATAGAAGCCAAGTCACGTGTCATGCAGTTACATGAGGACTTATCCCCCAAAGCAATAGTAAATTAAAAATAAGAGAGAGGAAGAGGAAACTTCTCTTAGATTCTACAGATTATGGCAAAAAAGTAAAAAGAAAGACTTCAGGATTATTCAGTAATTCAGATAATGTACTAATTGAATTAGGAAATTCTGGGGAAGAAGGATCTGATGAGATTTTACATCAAGATGCTCATGCAGAGAAGAGTATACTGATTATAGGTAATTTCCACCTAAGGTGTAAGGTGAAACCAATAACATCAAATAAGGAGAAAATTAGAGTGAGCGCATTAAGTGGTATTAAATTTCACAAGTTAGTTATAATGTGTGAGACCCTTATATTGCATAAGATGATGTGTATTGAATGTGTAACGATGGCTGGCTCAAATGACTTGTCTAAAGTCCATTCTGAACACATGAAAAAGGATATTAGTAAACTTCATGTCACGGGCCTTGAAAATAATGTAAAGTCAAATTCTGCCCTCTCCACCATTTCAGACTGAGCATTCAAAGGCAAACATTTTTAATATTTGGCCTCAGAGCCAGTGTTATTTAAAAGGTTTTAATATGTTAACATTGTAGGAAGAAACAGCCTACTGTGTGGATATGTTTGGTTCAGGCATGCTGTATCTCAATAAGAAAGAGAATACTCTTCTGACTCAACTGTTAAGTAGTGTAAGGAATTTTTTTTTTTTTAGAGTATGCAGTATTTGAAAAGATAATAGCCTAGGAATTAAGGAAAGAGATAACATAAATTGTTATTATACAAATGCACTTGGTGTGAGAACAAAAAATGAAGGGCTTGATTTGATTCTAAAACAGCATCAGTTAAAAATAATTACAGTCTCAGAAGGTTGGGATTTCACTAGTCTGTTATTCCCAGATTTCAGTAACTATGAAGTTGTAAGGAAAGAAGGGGGGGTGGAGTAATGTTACTAATTCATATATAAATAGATGTTCTTCGTGTTTCACTGTTGCAGTCATCACATTTGGGTTATCTGCCTGCAGGTAGCCCTCAGCCAGCCTGAATACCAGAGTCTTGGGATTTCTGCATCGGATGCTGTCGCTTCTTCCTTGACGTCAGGTTTTCAGGGGTATAAAACATGCAGCTGACGCCATTACATCAGTCTTTCATTGCCGTGCGGTGCCCGAAGCAGAAGCAGTTCGCAAGTGCCGGTCGGCCGCCTCCTGAAATTTTTGTTTTTCGAGTTTCAGACCTGAAGTCTTCTGAAAGATAAGTACCCCGTTGGGGATCCTTTTTTCTTGCTCTAACTGATGTCAGAAAAAATTAATAATTGTCTTGCCTGTGGAAAGCAAATACCTCACAGAGATTTTCATTCTTACTGCGTTACTTGTTTAGGCCCATACCACGACGCCCTTCACTGTCAGTTTTGTGCCTTGTTCAACGCCCGAACTATTCATCGTCGGGCTATTTTTATAGCTAAATTCTTTCACTCACAATCTCTGTACTCTGAAATGGCTTTGATAAGCCATCCGACTACCGATCTTCTGAAAAAATGTAAAGATAAAGACAGAGACAGACTGCATGGGTCCAAAACTGCAGACGATGCTACCGTTAAGCTAGTCACCAGTCCGCCGGTACTCAGTGAA
Organism: Protopterus annectens; assembly: GCF_019279795.1. Lineage (NCBI taxonomy): Eukaryota > Metazoa > Chordata > Ceratodontiformes > Protopteridae > Protopterus > Protopterus annectens. Next base: position 452,217,109 of record NC_056727.1, read on the forward strand.
GTGCTTTTGCAGCTCCTGATACCCGCTTCTATAGATACACAGGCCTACTGAGACCCATTTGGAGTCCGGTATGCTGCGAGATGCTTCTTCGACTATGGAACTTGCAGATGTCTCTACCTTGGATGGGTCCAAAGCTACTGTGCAGGCACTGGCTTCTGAGTGTGTATTCAGGCCTTCCAATTTTCATATTAAACTGACAACTTCATTTCAAACCAAAAATACTGAATTTCACAGGCCTAAGGTTCGCACTACGCCTTGGAAACTGATGACCAAAGTGCATTCTCAGGCCCACACACCACAAAAACAAATGCTTAGAATGGCTGAAGACCTCATTACTTTAATTAGGGGAAGTCAGCCTTGCCCCTCAAAAGACCAAGAGCCGATTTTCCTTCTGATTCTTCAGATGAGTCTGATAAAGTACAGTTGTGTACACTTACCATAAATGTAGATGCTCGAGTGTATTCACTGTTGCAGTCATTACATTTGGGTTATCTGCTTGCAGGTAGCCCTCAGTCAGCCTGATTATCAAAGTCTTGTGTCCTGTGTCATTTGCTGTCTCATCTTCCATGACGTCAGGTAGTCAGGGGTATAAAGCATGCAGCCGACGCTATTACATCAGTTTTCTTGCCCCAGATGTGTGAGGTGCCCCCATAATGGGAAGCAATTATATACAAGGTTACACCTCCAACAAAAAGCAAATACACCAGAAAGCTTTAAGCATAGTAAACAAGAATAGAGGTATAGTCACTAGAAGTCAGGGGGCTGGAGGGAGGATTACCAGAACTGCAACAGTGAATACACTCAAACATCTACATTTATGGTAAGTGTACACAACTGTACTATGTTCTTCGTGTTTCACTGTTGCAGTCGTTACATTTGGGTAGATTCCCAAAGCGAAGGAAGGGAAGAGGCAATTCGCATTAGAACCAGCTATAAGGCCCTGAAAGACTGCAGTGGCAAAACCAACTCTGGATTTTGAAAAATTTGGCAAGTGTTAGTCCTTGGTGAAGGTATGTACAGAACTCCAGGTAGCAGCTTCTAGGATTTCCCTGATAGGGACACCTCTGAGAAAGACTTTAGAGGTAGATGCAGCCCTAGTAGAATGTGGTCTTATCCCCTGTGGGATAGGTTTTCCATGGTGCTTATGGCAGAAATGAATGCAGTGGCCTATCCACTTAGAAATGGTTTGCTTTAAAATGGCCTTCCCTTTGCCCCTGCAGCAAATGCAACCAGCAGCTGTTCAGATTTCTTGAGAGGCTTAGTCCTGTCTAAGTAAAATCTAAGTTGTCTGTGCACGTCCAAGGAGTGCAGTATTCATTGCCCTTTGTTCTGTGGATTAGAAAAGAATGTTGGCAAATGAATGGACTGAGGGGTCACACTGGATACCACATTGGGCATAAAGGAGGGATTGTTCCTGAGGGACACCCTGTCTGCATGAAAGATGATGAAAGGTTTCACTGCCATGAGGGCCTGTAATTCAGACACGCTTCTTGCCAAAGTGATGGCTAGAAGGAAGGCTGTTTTCCTGGAAAAGAATTTGAACTCTGCATTTGCAGCTGGCTCAAATGGAGGTAGAGTGAGCTTTTCCAGTACAAAGTTAAGGTCCCAGGCTGGAGTAGGAGCTCTTCTGGGTGATCTTAAGTTTTTTGCCCCTCTGAGGAATTGCTTCAGCAGTGGATGAGAGAAGAGGGGTAGCTCTGTATTATAATGAGCTGAAATGGCCAAGCCATGAATTTTGATGGAGGAAAAGGAAAGGCCCTTGTGATGCATCTCAGTTAAGTATTGAAGACTGTGCAGTAAATGGGGCACTCTTGTGTCCATCCCCTGAGTTTGTTTCCAGGAACAGAATCTTTTCCATTTATCAGCATAGGATTTTCTAGTACTACGCCTCCTTGCCTCCAGAATGACATCCATCACTTGCTTACTGAGGGATGGTAATGGAGAGATCATGTAATTAGCTAGGCGGCAAGGTTCAGGGTTTGAAGATAAGGGTGCAGAATCTGGCCCTCCTGCTGGGTCAGTAGGGCCGGGGTCTGAGGTAGGTGCCATGGTTCCAGAAGTGACACACTGTGCAGGAGGGGGGTACCAGTGTTGGTGTGGCCAGTCTGGAGCAATAAGTATTGCCCTTGGTGGTTTGTCCTGTTTGATCTTTAGTAGCACTTTGGAGAGGAGAGGCAGTGGGGGAAAGGCATAAACTGATAGGTATTTCCAGGTAAAGGACAGGGCATCCACTTTCCAAGCTTGTCTGTGGGGAGTTCTTGTTCAGAATTTGTCCAATTGGTAGTTCTGAGGGGAGGCAAACCAGTCTATCTCTGGGCTCCCCCATTTGTTTCTCAAAATGTTGAATATCTTTGGTTTCAGTTTCCACTCGTGTGGATCCATGAGATTTCTGCTTAGGTCGTCTCTCAGTGTATTTAGCTTGCATGGCAGGAATTGAGCTTGTAGGTGCACTTGGTAGCTCAAGGCTGTGTTCCACAGAGCCATGGCTAGTCTGCAGAGAGGGTATGAGTGGGTTCCCCCCTGCTTGTTTATGTACCACATAACAGTGGCGTTGTCCGTCTTTAACAATAATTGTCATGGAAGAATGTGGTCCTTGAAGGCTGTCGGAGCATTTTGTACAGCTAACATTTCTTTTTGATTGATATGCAGGTGCATTTGACTCTGGTTCCATTTGCCCCGAATGCACTGCCCTGCCAGGTGAGCCCCCCATGTATAGTCTGATGCGTCTGCTGTTAGCATTTGGGTGGCAGGGGGTAGAGTGAATGGCAGTCCCTTGTTGTGGTGGCAGGCCTCTGCCCACCAAATTAACTCTTGTCTTTAAGCAAGGGATGATAGGAATCATTGATTCTAGGTCCTGAGAATGTTGACACCATAGGCTTTTTAGATACCATTTTAGTTTCCACATATGCAGACTTGCATATGGAATTAGTAGACTGCAAGAGGCCATGAACCCCAGGGCTTGCAGATAGCTGGGTCTTTGTGGCCAGTAGTTTGAAGTAGGCTGTCAAATGAACTTGATTCTCTGGTGTGAGGCAGGTCATCTGGGAAGTTGTATTCAAGCTTGCTCCCAGGAATACAATTTTTGGCAGGGTACTAGATGTGATTTCTTTTCTTTTATGGTGTACCCCAGAGAAAGTAGTAATTTCTTTACAAATGCCAGATGATTTAATAGTATATCCTGGCTTTCTGCCTGAATTAGGCAATCATCCAGGTATGGGTATATTTGAATATTTCTTTGCCTGCAAAATGCAATGACTGAAGCTAGGCACTTTGGTTTATCTACTGCCCAGGGTATTCACAAAGGGCAGTGCAGAGAACTGGTAGTGCATGTACCCTCCTCTGAAGCGTAGGTATCTTCTGCAAAATTCCCTTATTGGGATGTGCAGGTAGGCTTCCTTTAAATCCAGTGTTGCCAACCAGGCATTTTTGCCTAGCATAGGAAGCAACTGTTAGAGTTAGCATTTTGAATTTTGGGATTACCAAAAAAGAGTTTATGACAGACAGGTCCAGGACAGGATGCCAGGAATTGTCTTTTCTGGGTACCAGGAAAAGTCTTGAGTAAAAACCTTGCCCCCATTCCTCTTCTGGGACAGGTTGAATAGCCCTGATGCTTAGAAGAGAGAGAGCCTGCTTTTGAGCCTCTGCCCACTCATTTGGTGGTAGATCTGGCCAACCGTTTGGGGTTGGTAACGAGTGGAGTTGGAATCTCTATCCTTGGGAAACTTGTCTTGGGTAATGAATTCCCAGTTTTTTGCATGCAGGGCGATCTTTCCCCCTAAAGGAACAGTCAGTTGAGCAGGGCTTGGAAAGTTTAAAGTTAAGACATTGTGACAGTTTACCATAGGGGGGGTGTCCTACTACTACCAGCTTTGGAAGTGGGAGCCCCCCACTGCTTAGGTCTGTATGTACCTTGAGACTGAAGCCTGTGTGGTCTGCTGGTTCTGGGTTTGGACTGAAAAGGCCTGGAAGAGGCAGGAAAGGACCAGTTCTTAGAAGGCCAGTGGCCTACTAAATCTGGGAGGCTGTACTTGCAGGAAATCTTTAACAGTTTGCATAGATTTAACTTTTTCCTCCATCTTTTTAAGTACTTCTTCTGCTTTGTTGCCAAACAGGTGGTCTTGGTTTAAGGGAGCATCTAGTAATTTAGCTTTAACATGATCTGGCAAAGATTGCTCCTTAAGCCAAGCATGCCTTCTAAGTACAGACCCATGACAGCAGCCCTGCAAGATGCCTGTAATGAATCAAAACCACATTGCAAAGTATGTTTCCCAACGTTTTCAGCAGAATGCATTAAATCCTGTAATTCTTTTTTTTCAGCACAGTCAGGAATCAACATCATTTTTTGTTTAAGCAGTCCAGTAATATGCTGCTGATACTTTAACATATGAAACTGGCAGTTTAAGGCCCTAATGGCCAAAGTTGCAGAAGTGCATACCTTCTTACCCCATCTGTACAGGGCCCTGGAATCTCTATCAGAGGGGGTAGGGTTTTTGGCAGTAGTAGCCTTAATGCCTTTGGGTCCCTGTGAAATGGTCTCAGGATCTGCAGTAGGATTCTTAAAGAGGAACCTGTGAGAGTCAGGTACTCTGTAATACCTGTCAGGTTTTCTGGGAACTGAAGGTAAAGTGTCAGAGGCCAGACTAGATTCCAAGAAGGCGTCATCTACAATGTCCAGTACAGGAGGGATAGCTAAAGGCCTCTGTTGAAGTAGGAGTAAGAATTCCCTAAGCCTCTTTTTGGAGTCAAAGTAATCCTGGCTTTCCCAGCAGAAATGCTCCCTAAGAGCATGCAGAGTTTCACCAAAAGGGAAATCCTCTGGAGGGGAAGCAGAGGGAATGGAGTCCTCTGCATTAGAATCCTCATAGATAGATAAGGGCAACTCCTGGTCATCAGAGAAAACAGAAATTTCAGAATCCTGATCAGAAGAATCAGAAGGAAAATCAATTCTAGGTCTCTTAGAGGGAGAAAGGTGGCTTCCCCTGATTAGTGTAATAAGGTCTTCAGCCATTCTTATCATTTGTCTTTTAGGAATAGGGGCCTGACCATGCGGTCGGGTGTCTGTTTTCTAGGTGTGGATCAAATTTTAGTCCTTGAAGAAGATGGGCATCGGTTTAATATGCAAGTCAGTAGGCCTGAGTACACCCTCAAAAGCCGGTGCCTGCACAGCGGTTCCGGACCCATCAAGGTAGAAACATCCGCAGGTTCCACAGTTGAAGAAGCATCTCGCGGCATACCGGGCTCCGAATGGGTCTCAGTAGAGGCCTGCAAATCTGAAGTAGCGGGTATCAGGGGCTGCGAAAGCGCCTCACTGAGTACCGGCGAACTGGCATCGTCAGTAGCTTTGGACCTATGCAATCTGTCTCTGTCTTTATCTTTGCATTTTTTCAGAATGTCTGTAGTCTGGTGACTTACCGAAGCCATTTCTGGATAATAGAACTGAGTACCAAAATGTTTAGATGTGAAAATGAACCGATGGCGAATAGTTCGAGGTTTGAATAAGGCACAAAACCGACAGCGAGTACGTCATGGTCTGGGCCTAAGCAAGGAATGCAGTACGAATGAAAATCTTTGAGGTATTTGCTTTCCACGAAATACATTTGTTAACTTTTACTGACATCGGTTTAGAGCAAGAAAAAGGATCTCCAAAGGGGTACTTAACTTAGTTGAAGACTTTGGATCTGAAACTCGAAAACGAATTTTTCAGGAGTTGGCCAACTGGCACTTGCGAGCTGCTTTGGGCATCACACGGCAAGAAAGACTGATGTAATGGCATTGGTTGCATGCTTTATACCCCTAACTACCTGATGTCATGGAAGGTGAAACAGCAACCGACGCAGGACTCCTGACTTTGATAATCAGGCCGAATGAGGGCTACCTGCAAGCAGATAACCCAAATGTAATGACTGCAACAGTGAAACATGAAGAACATCTCTGATCCTTCTGATTACCAGGACATAATCTTATCTACCTATGAGGATTCTGATGCAGAGGATTCCGTTTCCTCTGCTTCCCCCTAGAAGGTTTTTGTTTTGGTGAAACCCTGCATACCCTTGGAGAGCATTTCCACTGGGAGAGCCAGGACTACTCTGTCCAAAAAGAGACTCAGGGAATTTTTTAACTTGCCTCAGCACAGGCCTCTAGCTATCCCTCCTCTTCTGGAAATTGTAGATGATGTCTTTGGAATCCAGCCTTACCGCTGATACTTTGCCTCCAGCTCACAGGAAACCTGACGGGTACTATAGAGTACCTGACTCCCATAAATTCCTCTTTAAGAATCCTAATGCGGATCCAGAGACCATTTCCCAGGGACCTAAAGGCATTATGGCTACAACTGCCAAAAATCCTACCCCTTCAGGCACGGATTCTAGGGCGTTAGATGGGGTAAGAAGGTATACACCTCTGCTACTCTTGCCATTAGGGATTTAAATTGCCAGTTTCTTATGTTAAAGTATCAACAGCATATTATGGAGCTAATTAAACAGAAAATGTTGTTGGATTACTGATTGTGCAGAACACAAAGATTTACGAGAGTTAATGCATTTTGCTAACCAAGTTGGTAAACATACTTTGCAATGTGGATTTGATGCTTTAGAAGCATCTTGCAGGGCTGCTGTCACTGGGTCTGTTCTTAAAAGGCATGCTTGGCTTAAGGAACAAAACTTGCCAGATCATCTCAAAGCAAAATTACTAGATACACCATTAAACCAAGAGCGTCTGTTTGGCAATAAAGCAGAAGAAGTCCTCAAAAGGATGGAAAAAAAAGCTAAATCTATGCAAACTGTTAAAGATTTCTTACAAGTACAGCCACCTAGATTCAGTAGGCATTGGCCTTCTAAAAACTGGTCTTTTCCAGTCCTTTCCAGGCCTTCTCAGTCCAAACACAGGGGCAGCAGACCACCAAGACTTCAGTCTCAGGTTATGCACAGATCTAAGCAATGGAGTGCTCCCACATCCAAAACAGGGAGTAGTAAGCCGCCATCCTATGGTAAAATTGCACAATGACTTATCCTTAACTCTCCCAAGCCTTGCCCAAGTACTTGCCCCTTTGAGGGAAACTTGCCCTGCATACCAAGAACTGGGAGTACATTACCCAGGACAGATGGGTCTTAAACATTGTTTCCCAGGGATACAGATTCCACTTCCACTCCGTCCCCAATCCTAAATGGATGGCCAGACCTCCCCCCAAAACCAGTGGGCAGAGGCCCAAAAGCAAGTGCTTTCTCTTTTCAGTGTCAAGGCTTTTCAACCTATCCCAGCTGAACAAAGGGGACAAAGCTTTTATTCCAGACTTTTTCTGGTACCCAGAAAAGAAAACTCTTGACGTCCTATCCTGGATCTGTCTATTCTCAACACCTTTCTGGTGGTTCCAAAATTCAAAATGCTAACTCCCCAACAGCTGCTTCCTATGCTAGCCAAGTACTCCTGGCTAGCAACCCTAGACTTAAAAGAAGCTTATCTGCACATTCCCATAAGGGTATCTTGCAGGAAATACCTATGCTTCAGAGCAGGCTCTATGCACTCTGTTCTCTGCACTTCCCTTTGGCTTATCTACTGCACCCAGGGTGTTCACAAAGTGCCTAGCTCCAGCCATTGAATATTGCAGGCAGAGAAGAATTCAAATTTACCCATACTTGGATGATTGCCTGATTCAGGTGGACAGTCAGGAATTGCTACTACAGCATCTGGCATTTGTAAAGAGACTTCTAACTTCACTGGGGTACACCATCAACGAAATGAAATTTCAGCTGGTACCCACCCAACAGATTGTATTCCTGGGAGCAAGCTTGAACACAACTTACCAGATGGCTTTCCTCACTCCAGAGAAACAGATTTATTTGACAAACTACTTCAAGCTACTGGCCATCAAAACCCAGCTATCTGCAAGAAAAATACTGCAAGCCCTAGGGTTCATGGCATCTTGCATTCTACTCATTCCATATGCAAGACTGCATATGAGGAAACTTCAATGGTACCTAAAAAGTCTCTGGTGTCAACATTCTCAGGACCTGGAAACAATGATTCCTATCATTCCTTGCCTAAGGACAGAGTTCCTTTGGTGGTAGAGGCCTGCAACCACCGCAAGGGACTCTTTCACTCTACCACCTGCCGCCCAAACCTTAACAACAGACATATCAGACTATGCATGAGGGGCTCACATGGTAGGGCAGTGCATTCAGGGCAAATGGAGCCCAAAGCAAATGCACCTGCATATCAATCAAAAAGAAATGTTAGCTGTACAGAATGCTTTGACAGCCTTCAAAGGCATTATTCTTCCAGGACAACTATTGGTAGAGACGGACAACACCACAGTTATGTGGTGCATAAGCAGGAGGGGACCCATTCCTACCCACTCTGCAGATTAGCCATAGCTCTGTGGAACACAGCCTTGAGCAGCCAAGTGCACCTGCAAGCTTAATTCCTGCCAGGCAAACTAAATTCACTGGCAGATGACTTAAGCAGAAATCTCATGGACCCACACGAGTGGAAACTGGAACCCAAAATATTCAGGCTTTTGAGGAACAGGTGGGGGGCACCAGAGGTGGACCTTTTTGCTTCCCCTCAGGACTATCAATTGAGCAAATATTGCACCAGAACTCCCCACAGCCAAGCTTGGAAAGTGGATGCCCTGTCCTTTACCTGGGAAAGCCTCTCAATCTATGCCTTTCCCCCTCTGCCCCTCCTCTCGAAGGTTCTACTAAAGATCAAACAGGACAAGCCAAAGACAATCCTGATTGCACCAGACTGGCCACGCCAGCACTGGTACCCTCTCTTGCGCAGTCTGACAGTACTGCCACCATGGCACCTGCCTCAGAATCCTTCCCTGCTGTCCCAGCAGGCGGACCAGATTCTGCACCCTCAGCTACAGACCCTAAAAATTGCAGCCTGGCTCATCCCCTGAACTCATCACCAGCAACCCTCAGTAAGCAGGTGCTGGATGTCATTGTTGAAGCAAGGAGGCCTAGTACTAGAAAATCCTATTCGGAAAAGTGGAAAAGATGCTGTTCCTGGAGCCAGTCTCCGGGAGGGGACACGACTGTGCCCAGGTTACCTCATATACTAGATTACTTAACAGAAATGCTCCACAAGGACCTATCCTTCTCTTCAGTTAAGATTCATGCCTCTGCCATCTCAGCTCATTATAATAGTGAGCCACCCCTCTTCTCTCATCCTCTGGTAAAACAGTTCCTGAGAGGAGCCAAAGATTTTAGACCCCCCCCCCCAGAGGGCTCCCACTCCTGCCTGGGACCTTAACTTTGTATTGGAAAAGCTCACGCTTCGCCATTTGAACCTGCTGCTACAGCAGAGTTAAAATTCCTCTCATGGAAAACCGCTTTACTTCTGGCCATCACTTCAGCAAGAAGAGTGTCTGAATTGCAGGCCGTTATGGCAGTGAAAACCCCTCATTATCTTCCATGCAGACAGGGTTTCCCTCAGAACTAACCCATCTTTTATGCCCAAGGTGGTGTCTAGTGTGGCTTTAAACCAGTCCATTCATTTGCCAACTTTTTTCTCTAATCCTCAAAATAAAGGGGAAAGGATCCTGGAACTCCCCGGACGTGCACAGGCAGCTTAGGTTCTGTCTGGACAAGACTAAGCCTCTCAGAAAATCTGACCAGCTGCTAGTTAGCTTTGCTGCAGGGGCAGAGGGCAAGGCCATTTCAAAGCAAACCATTTCTAAATGGATAGCACACTGCATCCATTTCTGCTACAAACCTTACCCACAGGGGATCAGAATACATTCCACTAGGGCTACATCTACCTCTACAGCATTCCTCAGGGGAGTCCCTACCAGGGACATCCTGGAAGCTGCAACCTGGAGCTCTATACACACTTTCACCAAGCATTACCACTTACCTATCTTTTCTAAATCCAGAGCTGGATTTGCCACAGCAGTCTTACAGGGCCTGATTGCCAGCCCTAATGCTTCTTAACTGCATCCACCCTCCTTAGCTTTGGGAATCAACCCAAATGTGAAGACTGCAACAGTGAGACACAAAGAACATAGTGCAGTTGTGTACACTTACCATAAATACAGATGTTCGAGTGTATTCACTGTTGCAGTCCTGGTTACCCTCCCTCCAGCCCCCCTGATCTCTCTTTACTTCTACCTATCTTTCTTGTTTGGCATATATTATATCATGTGTATTTGCTTTTTGCTGAGGGTTTTCATACCATGTAATTTCTCCTATTTTGGGAACACCTGACAACATCTGGGGCAAGAAAAACTGATGTAATGGCGTCGGCTGCATGTTTTATACCCATGACAACCTGATGTCATGGAAGAAGCGACAGCATCCAACGTAGAAATCCCAAGACAGTGGTATTCAGGCTGGCTGAGGGCTACCTGCAGGCAGATAACCCAAATGTGATGACTACAACAATGAATACACTCTAACATCTACATTTATGGTAAGTGTACACAACTGTACTTTTTGTGGACAACAAAACTGAAAAGGAAATCTTGAGTTTTTATTGAAGAATGTTACTAGGTAGGGGAAGTTAGAATTGTTAGTGAATATAAAACTGAATACTAGTTTAATGACACAGATTAGTTTTATGCAGAATTAGATATGAGAAGACAACTTTAATTTTGAGTGACTTCAATTATACTGTATTAATTGGAAAACTGGATCATACAAGTCCCTAATTGAATATTTTTTCATAAATATGATTTATGAACAAAGCCTTTCTAAACTGCTGCTGGAACCACTAGGGTGCAAAATATTAATCTCAGAAGTTGTTGCCAATGCCTTTAAGAAATTCAGACCACAGCTCACCCTATTTTAAGGTGATCAACAATCATTCTCTACCTGTCAGAGAAGAGATTTTTTTATGATATGGCTAAGTTAAACAAAGATAGACTTGCATGCATTGATGAGTGTGGACCGGACCAGGATAAGTCAAAACCTTTTGAGGAAGTGGGTAGTTGATAGTCAGAAATATTTGTGACTCTTCTTTAGACAAAATAATTAGTGATAAGGGGGAAATGGTCTAATATTTTTTTAAACAAGAAACGTCTTTATTGAATTGCCATGTATAACATAGGCGATCACACACTTGTATAAAAGAAAACAAACCCTATTGACATATTTCATTTGCAAGTATTGTACATCACTTATCTGTAAAGTAATTATCAGTCAAACAATTACATAGCTGGTTCAGTTCCTCCCTTCCCTTAAATCTCATTCTTCCTCCAAAACAATATTCTGCATACATTGTTGCCACAGTTGTCATTTTTTCTATGTAATTTGCTCCTACCCTTTTCTAAAGATCCCACTTACAATTTCTTTATCTCTGTTGCTGTATTCACTTCTTCTAGTACAGTTAGTTGGTTTATACTTTGATTTCCATTTAGTAGTAGTGTCTTTTTTTGGTAGCTACCAGAATTAAACTCAGCAATGCCTTACTGTGTCTAGACAATTCCAATTCTGCATCGCAGCTCAAAAAATTATTTCTTTAGTTACACCAATTTGCTCACCCGGTATTTCTGACATGGTAGTTCTGCAGGGAATTTCTAAAGTCTGCCAACTCATTACACTCCCAAAAATACGTTTCTATTTACTTTCTTTCCTGTCACACCCTCAAAATTTACAGTCTAACTGTGGAAAATTTCTTTTGAGTGCTCTGAATATAAAAAATGTCTATGCAAACACTTCCAAGCAATGATCCTAAATCTTCTAGACAACACCATTTCAAATTTTCTTAGAACAAGTACATAAAGATGGAAGTAGGGGAGGGCCAACTGACCTATTCCTTGAATACAAGGAGCTGCTATGGCAGCTCAGATGTAATGCCACGCAATAACCTGGCTTGAATGACATGACACCTATATCTTGCTATTTAAAACTTAAATCCGAATTTCATGTGTAAAGCTCGTCATCAAATCATTGTTTTAGGAACAACTATACTGTTCATAATTATTTCAAAGTGGGAAAATGCAATACAGTTTTTGCCTGCCTCAGATTTGGGATATTTTTAGCATAAATTTAATTTTATTGTTCAAGATTTGATTAATTGTGTTATCAGCCTGTGAAGTTTTTCGCCTGGTACATGTGACATACTATGGTATGTATTTAATGGAGTGTCAAATTTTAAACAGCATTCTGAAGAAGTCTTGAGGCGAATTGCCAACGAAAGCGCTAAATAAACTGTTTTTAATGAATCTCCCAGAGTGTTTCCTTGCTTCAGTTAATCTCTTGCTTTTCCCATTCTGTTGTATTCTTCCAGTTCTTTGCATTACAGCGTAGTGACGTCTCCAGGTGCTTCTGCAGTTGCATCCTGTTGACGCCTGTAGGCATCAAATATTGCTTGTTCATATTTGCATTAATAATTTCAAAACCATGCTGCATACAAAGTACTATAAGATATCATCTTAAAGCTTGCACAGTAACAAACACAACTGTACCGATATTTGACCTCTGTCTAGTGCAAGTCAAGAGATTATTGAATATTACTTGTATGCTATTTATTTGTATTATAACCATTTTCATATTTCTTTTAAGTATTTCAACAGTCAAATGACACAGGTAGAACTGCTTAGCCTCATATGGAATCTCACAGCTTTATGAAAAAACTGCTGCTGGCAGTACGTGTATTGCTTGAATGGTTACTGAGCTATCTAAAGCTGTTTGTACATTACATAATTCATGTTTATTGTGGTTATTGTGACTTATAAAATCCAGTTTAAGACCTACAGTTGAATAAAAGCAACTATAGTAAAGATTACTTTCTGCTGAACAGTTTGTGTTTTCATTTAACATTTATGGTTGTAAAGATGTGAATATTTATTTGTATTTGTACTGTGAGACAATAACTTATTTTTAAAGACTCAAGCCGCACCCAGTGGGAGTTACAAACTGTCATTATCTTGAAACTCTCCATTCAGTTTGACATATTTTCCATCTCATTTTACCTTCCATCTCCTTTACTTTCTGTCCCTCCTTTCTTTGGCCACTTGTAAAACCTGCAGAGCCAAAGAAATACATTTTAATTGTTAATCTTCTTTCTATTTGGAATATTTTTAATGCAGTCTCCTTCACAATTTGTTCATAGTTTTTCAGGTGCTGTATCCCACCTATTCTTCACCTTCACTATAAATACACTTGTAATACTGTTGAGCTCATATCTTACTGGCTTAGATGTGTTTCTTCTTTTCTTAAAATTTGTTCTTAAACTTTGCAATGAGAAGCTGATAATCTGAGCCACAGTCAGCCCTAAGTCATATTTTTGCTGACTGTATAGAACTCTTCCATCTCTAACCATAAATGCATGCATTATTAATTTTAGACACCACTAGCAGATTTACCCTGAGGGGGAGATGATAGCTGCAGCAGCCCTCATCCTAGCTTTAGCTTAAATTGCTTTGAAGTAACCATTCTTGAACTGATTAATATCTGAAGCTACCATACCTACCTTGCCTGCTACAGTAGCAGAGTCATGATAAGTTAGCTCAAGTGTCAAATTGATAAATACGACAAGATGAGAAACGCAAAAATAAGGAGAGTGGGCCAACTTGTAAAATACCAGTTGTTTTTCTGTCTCTTGTTTGGACCACCATACTTTGATTGGGTGAAAAGCCATGATCACTACTTGTAACATTAAGAAGTCCTTAGTAAGTCAGTTCTTCCTGGGATGCATTGTAGACTGGAATAAGAAGTGGGAAAACTGAGAGCAAAAGCCAGGAGAAGCTCCACGATTGCCACTATTTAACAGTAAGCTATCCTCAGCATGTCATTTCTTCCTTAGCAGTATTGTGGACTGAATTGTGAATGGAGACTGTCAGTGCCAAGAGCGGAAGTCAGTATCTGTCTGAGGAGAGAGTTAATTTGGCCCTGTTTTTAGGCAGTGTACTGGTGAGAGGTGAGGGGGAAACAAAATGCCTTTTGAACAGAAGGCCAAGGTTCTTGATATGTTAAAAATGTAAAAGATGGAATACCTCTGTAGGCTTGGTGACATGACACTATGGGACCTAAATTCTTGAAAGGTAATTAGTTGATGTTCTTCATGTTTCACTGTTGCAGTCATCACCTGTGGTTTATTCCTGCTGTGGTAGCCCTCAGCCGGCCTGAATACCAGAGTCTTGGGATTTCTGCATCGGATGCTGTCGCTTCTTCCTTGACGTCAGGTTTTCAGGAGTATAAAACATGCAGCTGACGCCATTACATCAGTCTTTCATTGCCGTGCGGTGCCCGAAGCAGAAGCAGTTCGCAAGTGCCGGTCGGCCGCCTCCTGAAATTTTTGTTTTTCGAGTTTCAGACCTGAAGTCTTCTGAAAGATAAGTACCCCGTTGGGGATCCTTTTTTCTTGCTCTAACTGATGTCAGAAAAAATTAATAATTGTCTTGCCTGTGGAAAGCAAATACCTCACAGAGATTTTCATTCTTACTGCGTCACTTGTTTAGGCCCATACCACGACGCCCTTCACTGTCAGTTTTGTGCCTTGTTCAACGCCCGAACTATTCATCGTTGGGCTATTTTTATAGCTAAATTCTTTCACTCACAATCTCTGTACTCTGAAATGGCTTTGATAAGCCATCCGACTACCGATCTTCTGAAAAAATGTAAAGATAAAGACAGAGACAGACTGCATGGGTCCAAAACTGCAGACGATGCTACCGTTAAGCTAGTCACCAGTCCGCCGGTACTCAGTGAAGTGCTTTTGCAGCTCCTGATACCCGCTTCTATAGATACACAGGCCTACTGAGACCCATTTGGAGTCCGGTATGCTGCGAGATGCTTCTTCGACTATGGAACTTGCAGATGTCTCTACCTTGGATGGGTCCAAAGCTACTGTGCAGGCACTGGCTTCTGAGTGTGTATTCAGGCCTTCCAATTTTCATATTAAACTGACAACTTCATTTCAAACCAAAAATACTGAATTTCACAGGCCTAAGGTTCGCACTACGCCTTGGAAACTGATGACCAAAGTGCATTCTCAGGCCCACACACCACAAAAACAAATGCTTAGAATGGCTGAAGACCTCATTACTTTAATTAGGGGAAGTCAGCCTTGCCCCCTCAAAAAGACCAAGAGCCGATTTTCCTTCTGATTCTTCAGATGAGTCTGATAAAGTATAGTTGTGTACACTTACCATAAATGTAGATGCTCGAGTGTATTCACTGTTGCAGTCATTACATTTGGGTTATCTGCTTGCAGGTAGCCCTCAGTCAGCCTGATTATCAAAGTCTTGTGTCCTGTGTCATTTGCTGTCTCATCTTCCATGACGTCAGGTAGTCAGGGGTATAAAGCATGCAGCCGACGCTATTACATCAGTTTTTCTTGCCCCAGATGTGTGAGGTGCCCCCATAATGGGAAGCAATTATATACAAGGTTACACCTCCAACAAAAAGCAAATACACCAGAAAGCTTTAAGCATAGTAAACAAGAATAGAGGTATAGTCACTAGAAGTCAGGGGGCTGGAGGGAGGATTACCAGAACTGCAACAGTGAATACACTCAAACATCTACATTTATGGTAAGTGTACACAACTGTACTATGTTCTTCGTGTTTCACTGTTGCAGTCGTTACATTTGGGTAGATTCCCAAAGCGAAGGAAGGGAAGAGGCAATTCGCATTAGAACCAGCTATAAGGCCCTGAAAGACTGCAGTGGCAAAACCAACTCTGGATTTTGAAAAATTTGGCAAGTGTTAGTCCTTGGTGAAGGTATGTACAGAACTCCAGGTAGCAGCTTCTAGGATTTCCCTGATAGGGACACCTCTGAGAAAGGCTTTAGAGGTAGATGCAGCCCTAGTAGAATGTGGTCTTATCCCCTGTGGGATAGGTTTTCCATGGTGCTTATGGCAGAAATGAATGCAGTGGCCTATCCACTTAGAAATGGTTTGCTTTAAAATGGCCTTCCCCTTTGCCCCTGCAGCAAATGCAACCAGCAGCTGTTCAGATTTCTTGAGAGGCTTAGTCCTGTCTAAGTAAAATCTAAGTTGTCTGTGCACGTCCAAGGAGTGCAGTATTCATTGCCCTTTGTTCTGTGGATTAGAAAAGAATGTTGGCAAATGAATGGACTGAGGGGTCACACTGGATACCACATTGGGCATAAAGGAGGGATTGTTCCTGAGGGACACCCTGTCTGCATGAAAGATGATGAAAGGTTTCACTGCCATGAGGGCCTGTAATTCAGACACGCTTCTTGCCAAAGTGATGGCTAGAAGGAAGGCTGTTTTCCTGGAAAAGAATTTGAACTCTGCATTTGCAGCTGGCTCAAATGGAGGTAGAGTGAGCTTTTCCAGTACAAAGTTAAGGTCCCAGGCTGGAGTAGGAGCTCTTCTGGGTGATCTTAAGTTTTTTGCCCCTCTGAGGAATTGCTTCAGCAGTGGATGAGAGAAGAGGGGTAGCTCTGTATTATAATGAGCTGAAATGGCCAAGCCATGAATTTTGATGGAGGAAAAGGAAAGGCCCTTGTGATGCATCTCAGTTAAGTATTGAAGACTGTGCAGTAAATGGGGCACTCTTGTGTCCATCCCCTGAGTTTGTTTCCAGGAACAGAATCTTTTCCATTTATCAGCATAGGATTTTCTAGTACTACGCCTCCTTGCCTCCAGAATGACATCCATCACTTGCTTACTGAGGGATGGTAATGGAGAGATCATGTAATTAGCTAGGCGGCAAGGTTCAGGGTTTGAAGATAAGGGTGCAGAATCTGGCCCTCCTGCTGGGTCAGTAGGGCCGGGGTCTGAGGTAGGTGCCATGGTTCCAGAAGTGACACACTGTGCAGGAGGGGGGTACCAGTGTTGGTGTGGCCAGTCTGGAGCAATAAGTATTGCCCTTGGTGGTTTGTCCTGTTTGATCTTTAGTAGCACTTTGGAGAGGAGAGGCAGAGGGGGAAAGGCATAAACTGATAGGTATTTCCAGGTAAAGGACAGGGCATCCACTTTCCAAGCTTGTCTGTGGGGAGTTCTTGTTCAGAATTTGTCCAATTGGTAGTTCTGAGGGGAGGCAAACCAGTCTATCTCTGGGCTCCCCCATTTGTTTCTCAAAATGTTGAATATCTTTGGTTTCAGTTTCCACTCGTGTGGATCCATGAGATTTCTGCTTAGGTCGTCTCTCAGTGTATTTAGCTTGCATGACAGGAATTGAGCTTGTAGGTGCACTTGGTAGCTCAAGGCTGTGTTCCACAGAGCCATGGCTAGTCTGCAGAGAGGGTATGAGTGGGATCCCCCCTGCTTGTTTATGTACCACATAACAGTGGCGTTGTCCGTCTTTAACAATAATTGTCATGGAAGAATGTGGTCCTTGAAGGCTGTCGGAGCATTTTGTACAGCTAACATTTCTTTTTGATTGATATGCAGGTGCATTTGACTCTGGTTCCATTTGCCCCGAATGCACTGCCCTGCCAGGTGAGCCCCCCATGTATAGTCTGATGCGTCTGCTGTTAGCATTTGGGTGGCAGGGGGTAGAGTGAATGGCAGTCCCTTGTTGTGGTGGCAGGCCTCTGCCCACCAAATTAACTCTTGTCTTTAAGCAAGGGATGATAGGAATCATTGATTCTAGGTCCTGAGAATGTTGACACCATAGGCTTTTTAGATACCATTTTAGTTTCCACATATGCAGACTTGCATATGGAATTAGTAGACTGCAAGAGGCCATGAACCCCAGGGCTTGCAGATAGCTGGGTCTTTGTGGCCAGTAGTTTGAAGTAGGCTGTCAAATGAACTTGATTCTCTGGTGTGAGGCAGGTCATCTGGGAAGTTGTATTCAAGCTTGCTCCCAGGAATACAATTTTTGGCAGGGTACTAGATGTGATTTCTTTTCTTTTATGGTGTACCCCAGAGAAAGTAGTAATTTCTTTACAAATGCCAGATGATTTAATAGTATATCCTGGCTTTCTGCCTGAATTAGGCAATCATCCAGGTATGGGTATATTTGAATATTTCTTTGCCTGCAAAATGCAATGACTGAAGCTAGGCACTTTGGTTTATCTACTGCGCCCAGGGTATTCACAAAGGGCAGTGCAGAGAACTGGTAGTGCATGTACCCTCCTCTGAAGCGTAGGTATCTTCTGCAAAATTCCCTTATTGGGATGTGCAGGTAGGCTTCCTTTAAATCCAGTGTTGCCAACCAGGCATTTTTGCCTAGCATAGGAAGCAACTGTTAGAGTTAGCATTTTGAATTTTGGGATTACCAAAAAAGAGTTTATGACAGACAGGTCCAGGACAGGATGCCAGGAATTGTCTTTTCTGGGTACCAGGAAAAGTCTTGAGTAAAAACCTTGCCCCCATTCCCCTTCTGGGACAGGTTGAATAGCCCTGATGCTTAGAAGAGAGAGAGCCTGCTTTTGAGCCTCTGCCCACTCATTTGGTGGTAGATCTGGCCAACCGTTTGGGGTTGGTAACGAGTGGAGTTGGAATCTCTATCCTTGGGAAACTTGTCTTGGGTAATGAATTCCCAGTTTTTTGCATGCAGGGCGATCTTTCCCCCTAAAGGAACAGTCAGTTGAGCAGGGCTTGGAAAGTTTAAAGTTAAGACATTGTGACAGTTTACCATAGGGGGGGTGTCCTACTACTACCAGCTTTGGAAGTGGGAGCCCCCCACTGCTTAGGTCTGTATGTACCTTGAGACTGAAGCCTGTGTGGTCTGCTGGTTCTGGGTTTGGACTGAAAAGGCCTGGAAGAGGCAGGAAAGGACCAGTTCTTAGAAGGCCAGTGGCCTACTAAATCTGGGAGGCTGTACTTGCAGGAAATCTTTAACAGTTTGCATAGATTTAACTTTTTCCTCCATCTTTTTAAGTACTTCTTCTGCTTTGTTGCCAAACAGGTGGTCTTGGTTTAAGGGAGCATCTAGTAATTTAGCTTTAACATGATCTGGCAAAGATTGCTCCTTAAGCCAAGCATGCCTTCTAAGTACAAACCCATGACAGCAGCCCTGCAAGATGCCTGTAATGAATCAAAACCACATTGCAAAGTATGTTTCCCAACGTTTTCAGCAGAATGCATTAAATCCTGTAATTCTTTTTTTTCAGCACAGTCAGGAATCAACATCATTTTTTGTTTAAGCAGTCCAGTAATATGCTGCTGATACTTTAACATATGAAACTGGCAGTTTAAGGCCCTAATGGCCAAAGTTGCAGAAGTGCATACCTTCTTACCCCATCTGTACAGGGCCCTGGAATCTCTATCAGAGGGGGTAGGGTTTTTGGCAGTAGTAGCCTTAATGCCTTTGGGTCCCTGTGAAATGGTCTCAGGATCTGCAGTAGGATTCTTAAAGAGGAACCTGTGAGAGTCAGGTACTCTGTAATACCTGTCAGGTTTTCTGGGAACTGAAGGTAAAGTGTCAGAGGCCAGACTAGATTCCAAGAAGGCGTCATCTACAATGTCCAGTACAGGAGGGATAGCTAAAGGCCTCTGTTGAAGTAGGAGTAAGAATTCCCTAAGCCTCTTTTTGGAGTCAAAGTAATCCTGGCTTTCCCAGCAGAAATGCTCCCTAAGAGCATGCAGAGTTTCACCAAAAGGGAAATCCTCTGGAGGGGAAGCAGAGGGAATGGAGTCCTCTGCATTAGAATCCTCATAGATAGGTAAGGGCAACTCCTGGTCATCAGAGAAAACAGAAATTTCAGAATCCTGATCAGAAGAATCAGAAGGAAAATCAATTCTAGGTCTCTTAGAGGGAGAAAGGTGGCTTCCCCTGATTAGTGTAATAAGGTCTTCAGCCATTCTTATCATTTGTCTTTTAGGAATAGGGGCCTGACCATGCGGTCGGGTGTCTGTTTTCTAGGTGTGGATCAAATTTTAGTCCTTGAAGAAGATGGGCATCGGTTTAATATGCAAGTCAGTAGGCCTGAGTACACCCTCAAAAGCCGGTGCCTGCACAGCGGTTCCGGACCCATCAAGGTAGAAACATCCGCAGGTTCCACAGTTGAAGAAGCATCTCGCGGCATACCGGGCTCCGAATGGGTCTCAGTAGAGGCCTGCAAATCTGAAGTAGCGGGTATCAGGGGCTGCGAAAGCGCCTCACTGAGTACCGGCGAACTGGCATCGTCAGTAGCTTTGGACCTATGCAATCTGTCTCTGTCTTTATCTTTGCATTTTTTCAGAATGTCTGTAGTCTGGTGACTTACCGAAGCCATTTCTGGATAATAGAACTGAGTACCAAAATGTTTAGATGTGAAAATGAACCGATGGCGAATAGTTCGAGGTTTGAATAAGGCACAAAACCGACAGCGAGGTACGTCATGGTCTGGGCCTAAGCAAGGAATGCAGTACGAATGAAAATCTTTGAGGTATTTGCTTTCCACGAGAAATACATTTGTTAACTTTTACTGACATCGGTTTAGAGCAAGAAAAAGGATCTCCAAAGGGGTACTTAACTTAGTTGAAGACTTTGGATCTGAAACTCGAAAACGAATTTTTCAGGAGTTGGCCAACTGGCACTTGCGAGCTGCTTTGGGCATCACACGGCAAGAAAGACTGATGTAATGGCATTGGTTGCATGCTTTATACCCCTAACTACCTGATGTCATGGAAGGTGAAACAGCAACCGACGCAGGACTCCTGACTTTGATAATCAGGCCGAATGAGGGCTACCTGCAAGCAGATAACCCAAATGTAATGACTGCAACAGTGAAACATGAAGAACATCTCTGATCCTTCTGATTACCAGGACATAATCTTATCTACCTATGAGGATTCTGATGCAGAGGATTCCGTTTCCTCTGCTTCCCCCTAGAAGGTTTTTGTTTTGGTGAAACCCTGCATACCCTTGGAGAGCATTTCCACTGGGAGAGCCAGGACTACTCTGTCCAAAAAGAGACTCAGGGAATTTTTTAACTTGCCTCAGCACAGGCCTCTAGCTATCCCTCCTCTTCTGGAAATTGTAGATGATGTCTTTTTGGAATCCAGCCTTACCGCTGATACTTTGCCTCCAGCTCACAGGAAACCTGACGGGTACTATAGAGTACCTGACTCCCATAAATTCCTCTTTAAGAATCCTAATGCGGATCCAGAGACCATTTCCCAGGGACCTAAAGGCATTATGGCTACAACTGCCAAAAATCCTACCCCTTCAGGCACGGATTCTAGGGCGTTAGATGGGGTAAGAAGGTATACACCTCTGCTACTCTTGCCATTAGGGATTTAAATTGCCAGTTTCTTATGTTAAAGTATCAACAGCATATTATGGAGCTAATTAAACAGAAAATGTTGTTGGATTACTGATTGTGCAGAACACAAAGATTTACGAGAGTTAATGCATTTTGCTAACCAAGTTGGTAAACATACTTTGCAATGTGGATTTGATGCTTTAGAAGCATCTTGCAGGGCTGCTGTCACTGGGTCTGTTCTTAAAAGGCATGCTTGGCTTAAGGAACAAAACTTGCCAGATCATCTCAAAGCAAAATTACTAGATACACCATTAAACCAAGAGCGTCTGTTTGGCAATAAAGCAGAAGAAGTCCTCAAAAGGATGGAAAAAAGCTAAATCTATGCAAACTGTTAAAGATTTCTTACAGGTACAGCCACCTAGATTTAGTAGGCATTGTCCTTCTAAAACTGGTCTTTTCCAGTCCTTTCCAGGCCTTCTCAGTCCAAACACAGGGCAGCAGACCACCAAGACTCCAGTCTCAGGTTATGCACAGATCTAAGCAATGGAGTGCTCCCACATCCAAAACAGGGAGTAGTAAGCCGCCATCCTATGGTAAAATTGCACAATGACTTATCCTTAACTCTCCCAAGCCTTGCCCAAGTACTTGCCCCTTTGAGGAAACTTGCCCTGCATACCAAGAACTGGGAGTACATTACCCAGGACAGATGGGTCTTAAACATTGTTTCCCAGGGATACAGATTCCACTTCCACTCCGTCCCCAATCCTAAATGGATGGCCAGACCTCCCCCCAAAACCAGTGGGCAGAGGCCCAAAAGCAAGTGCTTTCTCTTTTCAGTGTCAAGGCTTTTCAACCTATCCCAGCTGAACAAAGGGGACAAAGCTTTTATTCCAGACTTTTCTGGTACCCAGAAAAGAAAACTCTTGACGTCCTATCCTGGATCTGTCTATTCTCAACACCTTTCTGGTGGTTCCAAAATTCAAAATGCTAACTCCCCAACAGCTGCTTCCTATGCTAGCCAAGTACTCCTGGCTAGCAACCCTAGACTTAAAAGAAGCTTATCTGCACATTCCCATAAGGGTATCTTGCAGGAAATACCTATGCTTCAGAGCAGGCTCTATGCACTCTGTTCTCTGCACTTCCCTTTGGCTTATCTACTGCACCCAGGGTGTTCACAAAGTGCCTAGCTCCAGCCATTGAATATTGCAGGCAGAGAAGAATTCAAATTTACCCATACTTGGATGATTGCCTGATTCAGGTGGACAGTCAGGAATTGCTACTACAGCATCTGGCATTTGTAAAGAGACTTCTAACTTCACTGGGGTACACCATCAACGAAATGAAATTTCAGCTGGTACCCACCCAACAGATTGTATTCCTGGGAGCAAGCTTGAACACAACTTCCCAGATGGCTTTCCTCACTCCAGAGAAACAGATTTATTTGACAAACTACTTCAAGCTACTGGCCATCAAAACCCAGCTATCTGCAAGAAAAATACTGCAAGCCCTAGGGTTCATGGCATCTTGCATTCTACTCATTCCATATGCAAGACTGCATATGAGGAAACTTCAATGGTACCTAAAAAGTCTCTGGTGTCAACATTCTCAGGACCTGGAAACAATGATTCCTATCATTCCTTGCCTAAGGACAGAGTTCCTTTGGTGGTAGAGGCCTGCAACCACCGCAAGGGACTCTTTCACTCTACCACCTGCCGCCCAAACCTTAACAACAGACATATCAGACTATGCATGAGGGGCTCACATGGTAGGGCAGTGCATTCAGGGCAAATGGAGCCCAAAGCAAATGCACCTGCATATCAATCAAAAAGAAATGTTAGCTGTACAGAATGCTTTGACAGCCTTCAAAGGCCTTATTCTTCCAGGACAACTATTGGTAGAGACGGACAACACCACAGTTATGTGGTGCATAAGCAGGAGGGGACCCATTCCTACCCACTCTGCAGATTAGCCATAGCTCTGTGGAACACAGCCTTGAGCAGCCAAGTGCACCTGCAAGCTTAATTCCTGCCAGGCAAACTAAATTCACTGGCAGATGACTTAAGCAGAAATCTCATGGACCCACACGAGTGGAAACTGGAACCCAAAATATTCAGGCTTTTGAGGAACAGGTGGGGGGCACCAGAGGTGGACCTTTTTGCTTCCCCTCAGGACTATCAATTGAGCAAATATTGCACCAGAACTCCCCACAGCCAAGCTTGGAAAGTGGATGCCCTGTCCTTTACCTGGGAAAGCCTCTCAATCTATGCCTTTCCCCCTCTGCCCCTCCTCTCGAAGGTTCTACTAAAGATCAAACAGGACAAGCCAAAGACAATCCTGATTGCACCAGACTGGCCACGCCAGCACCGGTACCCTCTCTTGCGCAGTCTGACAGTACTGCCACCATGGCACCTGCCTCAGACTCCTTCCCTGCTGTCCCAGCAGGCGGACCAGATTCTGCACCCTCAGCTACAGACCCTAAAAATTGCAGCCTGGCTCATCCCCTGAACTCATCACCAGCAACCCTCAGTAAGCAGGTGCTGGATGTCATTGTTGAAGCAAGGAGGCCTAGTACTAGAAAATCCTATTCGGAAAAGTGGAAAAGATGCTGTTCCTGGAGCCAGTCTCCGGGAGGGGACACGACTGTGCCCAGGTTACCTCATATACTAGATTACTTAACAGAAATGCTCCACAAGGACCTATCCTTCTCTTCAGTTAAGATTCATGCCTCTGCCATCTCAGCTCATTATAATAGTGAGCCACCCCTCTTCTCTCATCCTCTGGTAAAACAGTTCCTGAGAGGAGCCAAAGATTTTAGACCCCCCCCCCCAGAGGGCTCCCACTCCTGCCTGGGACCTTAACTTTGTATTGGAAAAGCTCACGCTTCCGCCATTTGAACCTGCTGCTACAGCAGAGTTAAAATTCCTCTCATGGAAAACCGCTTTACTTCTGGCCATCACTTCAGCAAGAAGAGTGTCTGAATTGCAGGCCGTTATGGCAGTGAAAACCCCTCATTATCTTCCATGCAGACAGGGTTTCCCTCAGAACTAACCCATCTTTTATGCCCAAGGTGGTGTCTAGTGTGGCTTTAAACCAGTCCATTCATTTGCCAACTTTTTTCTCTAATCCTCAAAATAAAGGGGAAAGGATCCTGGAACTCCCCGGACGTGCACAGGCAGCTTAGGTTCTGTCTGGACAAGACTAAGCCTCTCAGAAAATCTGACCAGCTGCTAGTTAGCTTTGCTGCAGGGGCAGAGGGCAAGGCCATTTCAAAGCAAACCATTTCTAAATGGATAGCACACTGCATCCATTTCTGCTACAAACCTTACCCACAGGGGATCAGAATACATTCCACTAGGGCTACATCTACCTCTACAGCATTCCTCAGGGGAGTCCCTACCAGGGACATCCTGGAAGCTGCAACCTGGAGCTCTATACACACTTTCACCAAGCATTACCACTTACCTATCTTTTCTAAATCCAGAGCTGGATTTGCCACAGCAGTCTTACAGGGCCTGATTGCCAGCCCTAATGCTTCTTAACTGCATCCACCCTCCTTAGCTTTGGGAATCAACCCAAATGTGAAGACTGCAACAGTGAGACACAAAGAACATAGTGCAGTTGTGTACACTTACCATAAATACAGATGTTCGAGTGTATTCACTGTTGCAGTCCTGGTTACCCTCCCTCCAGCCCCCCTGATCTCTCTTTACTTCTACCTATCTTTCTTGTTTGGCATATATTATATCATGTGTATTTGCTTTTTGCTGAGGGTTTTCATACCATGTAATTTCTCCTATTTTGGGAACACCTGACAACATCTGGGGCAAGAAAAACTGATGTAATGGCGTCGGCTGCATGTTTTATACCCATGACAACCTGATGTCATGGAAGAAGCGACAGCATCCAACGTAGAAATCCCAAGACAGTGGTATTCAGGCTGGCTGAGGGCTACCTGCAGGAAGATAACCCAAATGTGATGACTACAACAATGAATACACTCTAACATCTACATTTATGGTAAGTGTACACAACTGTACTTTTTGTGGACAACAAAACTGAAAAGGAAATCTTGAGTTTTTATTGAAGAATGTTACTAGGTAGGGGAAGTTAGAATTGTTAGTGAATATAAAACTGAATACTAGTTTAATGACACAGATTAGTTTTATGCAGAATTAGATATGAGAAGACAACTTTAATTTTGAGTGACTTCAATTATACTGTATTAATTGGAAAACTGGATCATACAAGTCCCTAATTGAATATTTTTTCATAAATATGATTTATGAACAAAGCCTTTCTAAACTGCTGCTGGAACCACTAGGGTGCAAAATATTAATCTCAGAAGTTGTTGCCAATGCCTTTAAGAAATTCAGACCACAGCTCACCCTATTTTAAGGTGATCAACAATCATTCTCTACCTGTCAGAGAAGAGATTTTTTTATGATATGGCTAAGTTAAACAAAGACAGACTTGCATGCATTGATGAGTGTGGACCGGACTAGGATAAGTCAAAACCTTTTGAGGAAGTGGGTAGTTGATAGTCAGAAATATTTGTGACTCTTCTTTAGACAAAATAATTAGTGATAAGGGGGAAATGGTCTAATATTTTTTTAAACAAGAAACGTCTTTATTGAATTGTCATGTATAACATAGGCGATCACACACTTGTATAAAAGAAAACAAACCCTATTGACATATTTCATTTGCAAGTATTGTACATCACTTATCTGTAAAGTAATTATCAGTCAAACAATTACATAGCTGGTTCAGTTCCTCCCTTCCCTTAAATCTCATTCTTCCTCCAAAACAATATTCTGCATACATTGTTGCCACAGTTGTCATTTTTTCTATGTAATTTGCTCCTACCCTTTTCTAAAGATCCCACTTACAGTTTCTTTATCTCTGTTGCTGTATTCACTTCTTCTAGTACAGTTAGTTGGTTTATACTTTGATTTCCATTTAGTAGTAGTGTCTTTTTTTGGTAGCTACCAGAATTAAACTCAGCAATGCCTTACTGTGTCTAGGCAATTCCAATTCTGCATCGCAGCTCAAAAAATTATTTCTTTAGTTACACCAATTTGCTCACCCGGTATTTCTGACATGGTAGTTCTGCAGGGAATTTCTAAAGTCTGCCAACTCATTACACTCCCAAAAATACGTTTCTATTTACTTTCTTTCCTGTCACACCCTCAAAATTTACAGTCTAACTGTGGAAAATTTCTTTTGAGTGCTCTGAATATAAAAAATGTCTATGCAAACACTTCCAAGCAATGATCCTAAATCTTCTAGACAACACCATTTCAAATTTTCTTAGAACAAGTACATAAAGATGGAAGTAGGGGAGGGCCAACTGACCTATTCCTTGAATACAAGGAGCTGCTATGGCAGCTCAGATGTAATGCCACGCAATAACCTGGCTTGAATGACATGACACCTATATCTTGCTATTTAAAACTTAAATCCGAATTTCATGTGTAAAGCTCGTCATCAAATCATTGTTTTAGGAACAACTATACTGTTCATAATTATTTCAAAGTGGGAAAATGCAATACAGTTTTTGCCTGCCTCAGATTTGGGATATTTTTAGCATAAATTTAATTTTATTGTTCAAGATTTGATTAATTGTGTTATCAGCCTGTGAAGTTTTTCGCCTGGTACATGTGACATACTATGGTATGTATTTAATGGAGTGTCAAATTTTAAACAGCATTCTGAAGAAGTCTTGAGGCTTAATTGCCAATGAAAGCGCTAAATAAACTGTTTTTAATGAATCTCCCAGAGTGTTTCCTTGCTTCAGTTAATCTCTTGCTTTTCCCATTCTGTTGTATTCTTCCAGTTCTTTGCATTACAGCGTAGTGACGTCTCCAGGTGCTTCTGCAGTTGCATCCTGTTGACGCCTGTAGGCATCAAATATTGCTTGTTCATATTTGCATTAATAATTTCAAAACCATGCTGCATACAAAGTACTATAAGATATCATCTTAAAGCTTGCACAGTAACAAACACAACTGTACCGATATTTGACCTCTGTCTAGTGCAAGTCAAGAGATTATTGAATATTACTTGTATGCTATTTATTTGTATTATAACCATTTTCATATTTCTTTTAAGTATTTCAACAGTCAAATGACACAGGTAGAACTGCTTAGCCTCATATGGAATCTCACAGCTTTATGAAAAAACTGCTGCTGGCAGTACGTGTATTGCTTGAATGGTTACTGAGCTATCTAAAGCTGTTTGTACATTACATAATTCATGTTTATTGTGGTTATTGTGACTTATAAAATCCAGTTTAAGACCTACAGTTGAATAAAAGCAACTATAGTAAAGATTACTTTCTGCTGAACAGTTTGTGTTTTCATTTAACATTTATGGTTGTAAAGATGTGAATATTTATTTGTATTTGTACTGTGAGACAATAACTTATTTTTTAAAGACTCAAGCCGCACCCAGTGGGAGTTACAAACTGTCATTATCTTGAAACTCTCCATTCAGTTTGACATATTTTCCATCTCATTTTACCTTCCATCTCCTTTACTTTCTGTCCCCCTCCTTTCTTTGGCCACTTGTAAAACCTGCAGAGCCAAAGAAATACATTTTAATTGTTAATCTTCTTTCTATTTGGAATATTTTTAATGCAGTCTCCTTCACAATTTGTTCATAGTTTTTCAGGTGCTGTATCCCACCTATTCTTCACCTTCACTATAAATACACTTGTAATACTGTTGAGCTCATATCTTACTGGCTTAGATGTGTTTCTTCTTTTCTTAAAATTTGTTCTTAAACTTTGCAATGAGAAGCTGATAATCTGAGCCACAGTCAGCCCTAAGTCATATTTTTGCTGACTGTATAGAACTCTTCCATCTCTAACCATAAATGCATGCATTATTAATTTTAGACACCACTAGCAGATTTACCCTGAGGGGGAGATGATAGCTGCAGCAGCCCTCATCCTAGCTTTAGCTTAAATTGCTTTGAAGTAACCATTCTTGAACTGATTAATATCTGAAGCTACCATACCTACCTTGCCTGCTACAGTAGCAGAGTCATGATAAGTTAGCTCAAGTGTCAAATTGATAAATACGACAAGATGAGAAACGCAAAAATAAGGAGAGTGGGCCAACTTGTAAAATACCAGTTGTTTTTCTGTCTCTTGTTTGGACCACCATACTTTGATTGGGTGAAAAGCCATGATCACTACTTGTAACATTAAGAAGTCCTTAGTAAGTCAGTTCTTCCTGGGATGCATTGTAGACTGGAATAAGAAGTGGGAAAACTGAGAGCAAAAGCCAGGAGAAGCTCCACGATTGCCACTATTTAACAGTAAGCTATCCTCAGCATGTCATTTCTTCCTTAGCAGTATTGTGGACTGAATTGTGAATGGAGACTGTCAGTGCCAAGAGCGGAAGTCAGTATCTGTCTGAGGAGAGAGTTAATTTGGCCCTGTTTTTAGGCAGTGTACTGGTGAGAGGTGAGGGGGAAACAAAATGCCTTTTGAACAGAAGGCCAAGGTTCTTAATATGTTAAAAATGTAAAAGATGGAATACCTCTGTAGGCTTGGTGACATGACACTATGGGACCTAAATTCTTGAAAGGTAATTAGTTGATGTTCTTCATGTTTCACTGTTGCAGTCATCACCTGTGGTTTATTCCTGCTGTGGTAGCCCTCGGCCGGCCCGAATACCAGAGTCAATATTTTTCTGCATCGGCTGCTGTCGCTTGTTGACTGATGTCAGTGCTATAAAGCAAGTCAGCTGACGCCTTTACATCAGTCTTTCTTGCTGTGGAGCCCGTAGCAGAAGCAGTTTTCAAGTGTGCCGGTCAGTCACTACCAGAGATGAATTGCAGCTGAAAACGTCTAAAGCTAAGTACCCTGTTGGGGATACTTTTTTCTTGGAAAGTCAAACAAAGAAAACTGTAGGCAAACGAGCAAACCACGGGAACCTTGCACCAGAAGCCCAAAACTGAGACAGACTTGCTTATCAAAGCAAGAGCACATACCCTAGACTTTAACGTACTAATGCTAGGTTGGTCCCTGTTAGGAATAATATGGCTTCGACAGAACTTGTGGAAGATATTCTAGTAGCTGATGATGTTATAGGGGATGATTATTTAGAAGATGTTGATGTAGGACCCAGACGTAGTAACAGAATAAAAGGTCTTACAAGTAACACTTCTGGATATAACAATACCCAACCCAATACAAGTAAACCTAAAAACAAAAGTAATAACAACAATAATTTTTTAGGCCAACGCAACAACCATCCTTACACCAACAAGAAGAAGAACCGGAACAACTAGGTGTAGGCTTTGGTGTAGGTACAGATTTTGATGCTGTTTTGACCAATACATTTACTGACCAAGTACGACCAGTAGTAATTACCAACAAGAAGGGGGATTTCAAAATTTATAACTTTTCAGATGTCTTATTGGATGAAGAACTAGTTGAACTTCTAGCTTATGGTAATACGTTTGTCCCTAGTAGACATGATAGTCTCCCTAAGGACATTATCGATCTTAAATGCTTTGTCCGTAAGTTAAATTTAAAATTGTTGTTTAACAATGACCCGGTCACATCTAGGACATCTTTAAAATTACCCAGTGTCTTTAACCCGCCCCTTCATGCACTCCTTCATCTTTTTGAGAGTGTATGCGAGGTGGACTTTAGGCATTATTCCACGAATACACAAAAGAAAGATGATGGTGGTACATTCAATACTACTAAAGAACAACTCTCACTATTGGACCACCTCTGTAAATTACCGGTGAGACTTATTAAACCGGACAAAGGGGGTGGCCTTGTGTTGTTGGATGACCATACTTATAAAGAAAAGATGTTGTCTGTTTTGAGTTCCCCTGCTTACACTATGTCTTCAATAAATGAGGTTAATGGGGCATACCATAGAATCAGGGGTTACTTCCGTGACTTATTTTTGGCGGGGAAAATTGATGTCGATATTTATAACTTCATTGACATCACTCTACCAAAAATTCCAGTCATGTTTGGTATACCCAAGATCCATAAGGATATTACAAATCCTCCTATGAGAGCCCTGATTGATGGGAGGTCGTCTATGACCTACCCTTGTTCTAAACTCATTGATAACATCCTGTCTAAGTACATCAAGTTCATCCCAAGTGTATGTAAGGACTCCTGGTCCTTTTTGGAGAGTATCAATGGTATACAGTTTGACAATGAGTGTAACTTCCTGACAATAGACGTGGTAGATCTATATACGTCCATTCCGCACCAGGAAGCTATTGAATGGATTGGTCTTCTTTTAAACTATTTTGGAGCCCCTAAAGCAGAAGTGGATCTTGTGACCGAACTATTAGATATAGTCCTTACATCCAACTTTTTTATCTTTGACAAGGACTATTTCCTTCAAAAACAGGGAGTTGCCATGGGTTCTCCCTGTGGGGCGAGTGTTGCTAATGTCTTCATGGGGTTCTGGGAGAAAAATTTTCTAAATAAAGAACCTGAACTGATGCGACTTGTTAAATACTACACCAGATTCCTTGACGACATTTTTATCATGTTTAAAGGGAATAGGTTAGAAGCCGACTCTTTTGTTAATTCCCTGAATGCAACAACAGAATTTCTGAAATTTACATCCAATTTCTCTCTATCTGAGATAGACTACTTGGATGTGAAGTTGGTGAAAGATGTAAACAACAAAGTTTTCATCTCTACTGTTTACAGGAAACCAACATACTGCAATTCTTTCCTCCACTTCTCCAGCTTTCACCCGTACCAACAAAAGCGGTCTATAGTAAAGGGCCAGCTGGTGAGGGCAGGGAGAATGTGTAGTACCATTTCAGATTTTCAGATTGAGTGCAATTTTTTGAAAGAAATGTTCACCAATCGAGGTTACCCTGGCTCGCTTCTGAATGAACTTATTCAAGAAGTTGATTTCCAAAGGGTTAACAGCTTCTATAAACCTCTACTTGATCAATTACACACTATTTCTCATGACCACCCCAGTTTTGAGGGGACACCCGCATTGGATTTAGGTTTGGATACAATCATCAGTTTATCCACTCCAGGAGAAGAATGTGACTTCTCATTGAGTTTTGTTACAACCTTTAGTAGAAATTCTAAAGTCATTACGTCTATAATACGTAAAAACTGACATTTCATAGCCAATAATTCATTTTTAGCAGAGAAATTGGGTAGGTTCCCCCATTTTGTCTACAAAAGGGGTAGTAATCTTAAAGAATTACTGCAGAGAGATCTGACTCGCCATACATTTAACAAACGGAAAGGGATGTACCCTTGTGGATTTTGCAATTGGTGTAATAAGGTTAAAGTAGGGGAAACCTCTGTTATTAGGGAAAAGAAATATTTTATCCATTTCCCTTTAAATTGTGAAAGTGGGTCAATTATCTATGTTGCCTTGTGCAACTGTTGCACTGCTTTTTACATTGGTAAGACGGACCGTAGAGTCCGTGAACGTGTATATGAGCACATGTATGCAATTAAAAATAAAAAGAATGAAAACGCGTTGGCTGAACACATTGACCTTAACCCAGGGCACAGCTTTCACTTTATGGCGATTGATCAAGTCCCTATAAATATTAGGGGGGGACCGTTTTCTTTGATTCTTGAGAACCGTGAATTAGAATGGCAACTTAGGTTGGATGCCTTTAGGTACCCAGGCCTTAATGAAAATTGCAACATTTCTTCAGTCTTGAAGTTAAGGAGCTATTTGAGATAGAAGTTACTAAATATGTACTAAATATGTGTTAAAGTTTAGTTATAAATAATTTTTTGACAAAGTGTAGTTTTGGCCAGCTGATAAGTATATCAGTGTTAGTTGTATATGTAGGAAGTAGAATACATGTATTATTTTTGGCATTGTTTCTTGCTAGTGTTTAGCATCATGTATTATTATTACCATTTTAAGGATTTTTAGAATAGGCTAGTTATGTGCCCTATTTAGTAGTTTATAAAATTTTAAATATTTTAATATGGTTTTAAATATATGTTAAGTAGCTAACATCCTTTGTAGTGCCTTTTCATCTCTTTTGGTTGTAAACTTGAGTAAGGTTCTTTTATGAAACATTAAGTGGATTACAAATATTTATGCTTAAATTATCCATGAGATATAGACTAAAAGGACACTGCGAGGATAGGTTTTTGTAATATCCTGTGTTATGGATCTAATTGCTGATGTAAGTTTATGTCACTTCTTGTATTAGACTATTTTTACTGTTTTTTCTTTTTTGAACATTGTCTCTGATGAAGCTACAACAACGTTGTGGCGAAAACGCTTGTGAAATATTAATAAATTGCGTTAAGGTTTAAACGCTTTGGTGTGGACGCTTTTCAGTTTTGGGCTTCTGGTGCAAGGTTCCCGTGGTTTGCTCGTTTGCCTATACTTTTTTCTTGAACTAACCGATGTCCAAAAAAGTTAACAATTGTCTTGCCTGTGGAAAGCAGATCCCCCACTGAGACTTCCATTCATACTGTGTCTCTTGTTTAGGCCCAGACCACGATGTCCCCTGTTGCTGGTTCTGTGCCCTCTTTAAAGCGAGAACCATTTGTCGTAGAGCTGTTATTGTAGAAAGGTATTTTCATCTTCCGTCTTCGCATTCCGAAATGGTGTCCATCAGCCAACAATCCGTAGACATTCCAAAAAAACGTAGAGATAGAGACAGAGCACACAAGGCTAAGCCTTCCGACGATGCTACCGCTAAGCAGGTTGTCAGTTCTCTGGAATTCAGTGAGGCACTTTTGCAGCCCCTAATGCCTGATGCAATATCTACGCAGGCCTCTACTGAGACCCTTTTGGAGTCCAGTATGCCACAGAAATCTTCTTCATCTTCCGAACCTTTGGTTGTCTCTCCTCATTTGAGTCCGGAGCCATGACGCAGGCACCAGCTTCAGAGGAGGCCTTTCACACTACAAAATCTAGACAAAAAACAACGTCTTCTCATCTGACTATCGTTTCTCTCAGACTGATGGATACCCTTAGGCTTAGAAGCCAGGCCCCTCCTAGGAAATCTACCTCTAGCCACCATTTTACTTCTGCTCCACCATCCCAAGCCCAGATGCTTAAAATGTCGGAGGATCATATCTTTCTTATCAGGGGCAGTCAGGCCACAACTTCTAAAAGGAAAAGACACCCTTCTCCTGAAATACTGACAGAACAGGATTCTGGGGAATCTGATTATTTGGATTTTGAAGAGGAACATCAACCTCTGACTGCTTATGAGGATTCAGATGCAGAGGAATCCATTCCTTCTGCTTCCACACCAGAAGACCTTTCCTTTGAGGAAACCCTTCACACCCTCAGGGAGCATTTCCACTGGGAATCCCAGGACTTCCCTCAGTCTAAGAAAAGACTAAGAGTTTCTAGACCTGCCCCAGCACAGACCCTTAACCATCCCCCCCTATGTTAGAGGTGGTGGATGATGTTTTCCATG
The DNA here is from genome assembly GCF_019279795.1 of Protopterus annectens. Lineage (NCBI taxonomy): Eukaryota > Metazoa > Chordata > Ceratodontiformes > Protopteridae > Protopterus > Protopterus annectens. Next base: position 452,250,589 of record NC_056727.1, read on the forward strand.
AATCCACCTTAGCCCCTAATGTCATCCCACCTGCTCCCAGTAAACCTGACAGGTGTTAGAGTACCGGATTCTCACAAATACCTGTACAGAAATCCTGTTGCAGACCGGGAGGTCATTAAACAGGGGCCTAAAGGAGCTAGGGCTAGTTCTGCTAAGAATCCTTTTCCTTCTGACAAGGATTCCACAGCTCTGGACAGATGGGGTAAAAAACGTATACACCTCTACAACCTTAGCTATCAGAGCACTCAACTGCCAGTTCCATATGTTAAAATATCAACAACACACTTTGGAACTATTAAAGCAAAAAATTTCAACCTTTCCTGACTGTGCCAATTCCAAAGAGCAGATTTACTGCACTGTACTTGTCAAGTGGCCAAACACTCATTGCACTGTGGATTTGATGCCCTAGAAACCTCAAGCAGGGCAGCAGTGTCAGGATCTGTCATTAGGAGACATGCATGGTTGAAGGAACAACCGCTCCCTGATCATGTCAAGTCTAAATTAATTGATGTACCTGTGGATAAGGACCGCTTGTTTGGAGTAAATGCAGAAGAGGTGCTTAAAAAGATGGAAGACAAAGCAAAATCTATGCAAACAGTAAAATATTGTTTTCAAGTACAACCTCCTAGGTTCAGCAGGAATTTTCCCTCTAAGCGCTGATCCTTTCCTGCACCTAGCAGATAGGAGCAAAGTAAGCCCTGCAAGGACAGAGGCCACCCAGGCCCCTATCCCAGGGACAGCAGAGAACCAAACAGTGGACCACTTCCGCCCCAAAGGCGCGGGGAGTTCTAAACCATCCCTCTATGGCAAAAACTCTGTGATTCCCTCTCCCCCCTTTGCCCTCCTTTCACTCACCAAAAGCTAGGAGAAGGCTCTCCCTCTGCAAAGAAAATTTGCTTTCTGTTACAAAAGGACCTATGGATCTTAAAGATCATTTTTCAGGGATACATATTTTCTTTCAATGAACTAAAAATTCCAAAACAGTATCCAGACTTCTCCAAATCAGTGGGCACAGGCATTGAAACAAGTTCAAACTCTCATATCCCAAGGGGCAGTCGAACCTGTCCCCTCAGATCAAACAGGCAAAGGCTTTTATTCCAGACTATTCCTTGTTCCCAGAAAAGAGGGCACTTGGCGCCCCATGCTGGATCTATCCATTCTGAACACCTCCCTGGTGGTCCCCAAATTCAAAATGCTAACTTTGCAGCACATACTGCCTATGCTGACAAAAAATGCCTGGTTAGTGACCCTAGACCTAAAAGATGCCTACCTCCACATCCCCATAAGGGAATCCTGCAGGAAATGTCTGCGCTTCAGAGCAGGTTTACAACACTGTCAGTTCTCTGCACTACCCTTTTGGATGACTGCCTCATTCAGGCAGAGTGCAAAGAAAAGCTGCTTCAGGACCTCCTTCAGTGAGAAGAAATCAAATCAAACACCCTCCAGAAAGATCAATTTTTTGGGAGCACTGCTGGACACAGCATTCCAAATGGCCTTCCTATCTCCAGAAAAGCAGAGCTTCCTGCCTCCCTACTTTACCCACCTGGCTTCCAGAAGTCACGTCACTGAGATGACGTTCCTGCAAGCCTTGGGGTACATGGCATCTTGCATCCTCCTAATTCTTCTGGCCAGGCCTCACATGAGAAAAACTTCAGTGGTATCTAAAGAACCTTTGGTGTCAGCGCACTCAGCCTCTAGAGACCTCATTTCCTCTGATCCCCTGTATAAGGGCCAGGTTTCTCTGGTGGTCAGGGGCCTGTGCCAAGAACAAGGGTCTTCCCTTCATCCTCCACCCAGCCGGGCAGACCATCACCACAGACACGTCAGACATTGCTTAGGGTGCTCACCTAGCAGGCAGGTGCACCCAAGGTCTTTGGGATGCCCAGCACCTTCCCTTACACATCAACCAGAAAGAAATGACGGCAGTACAAAAGGCTCTGACATCCTTCAAACCCCATCTCAGGCCAGGGATTCTCCTTATCAAAACAGGCAGCACCACAGTAATGTGGTACATCAACAAACAGGGAGGGACCCAATCTTACCCTCTGTGCAGGCTAGCCATGAACCTCTGGCTGACAGCCTCCTCCTTGGGATTACACCTAATAGCCCAATACCCACCAGGGATCAACAACACCCTGGTAGACCACTTAAGCAGAAACTTACTGGACCCCCACGAATGGCAGCTCCACAGAAAAATATTTTTGCAGGTCACTCAGGAGTGGGGTACTCCAGAGGTGGATCTCTCTGCTTCACATCTCAACCACCAGCTGAAAAAATTCTGTACCAGGGAGTATCACAACCTAGTGTGGAAGGTGGATGCCTTGACCTTCGCCTGGAACTCCATCTTTGTGTATGCTTTCCCTCCTCTGCCTCTTATTCCCAAGGTACTGATCAAGATAAGGGAGGAGAGACCAAAGGCCATCCTCATTGCTCCAGATTGGCCCAGGCAGCATTGGTACCCCTTACTGTGCAGCCTAAAATTACAGCCTCCCAGGCAGCTCCCCCTGATTTCAGACCTCTTGACTCGGGATCCAGCACCCAGACTTGCAGACTCTCGAACTGTCAGCGTGGCTAATACTCTAAAGGCAAACAGGGGGCTCCTGTTAAGCAAACGGGTCCTAGACATTATCACAGAGGTCAGAAGGCCCAGTGCCATAAAATCTTACGCAGGGAAATGGAAAAGATTCTGTTCCTGGAGCCAGTCCAGAGGGAGCTATTTCTCACAACCTTCCATCTCTCTTATCCTAGACTACCTAGCAGAGTTACTCATAGTGGCCTCTCCTTCTCTTCTATTAAAATCCACGTCTCAGCCATTTCAGCTCATTTCGATACAGATCAGCCCCTGTTCTCACATCCTTTAATTAAACAATTCCTCAGAGGGGCTTCTAGTATCAGACATCCCAGAAGGCCACCCTCGCCAGCCTGGGACCTGAATTATGTTTTGGAAAAACTAACCTTACTACCCTTCGAACCTGCTGCTTCAGCAGACCTGAGATACCTCTCCTGGAAGACTGCTTTCCTACTAGCTATCACCTCAGCCAGAAGGGTTTCAGAACTTCAGGCACTGATGGCCATTGAGCCCCTCATCATTTTCCATGCAGACAGGGTCTTCCTGAGGACTAACCCCTTCTATGCCCAAGTTGGTATCTAATGTGACTCTCAACCAGGCCATACATCCACCCACCTTCTTTCCTAACTCTCAAAACGGTGGGGGTGGGTGGGGGGGTTCTGCACTCACTAGACGTGCACAGATACTACCTGGACTGTACTAAACCCTTCAGGAAAACAAACCAACTTCTTGTCGGCTTTGCCCCAGGGGCAGAGGGGAAACCCATTTCCAAGCAAACCATTTATAAATGAATATCACACACTCTGCTACAGATTACTTGGGAAACCACCCCTAAGTCTATTCATACCCATTCCACTAGGGCAGGCTTCACTTCCACAGCATTCCTCAGAGGAGTTCCCACCAGGGACATCTTGGGAGCTGCCACCTGAACTTCTGTCTATACCTTTACAAAGCATTACCACATACCTCTTTTTTCAAAAGCTAGGGTAGCTTTTGCCTCTGCAGTTCTGCAGGGCATGCTGACCCATGCCTAGATCTCTTACTACTCCTACCACCCCTCTCCTCAACTTTGGGAATCCTCCCACAGGTGATGACTGCTACAGTGAAACACAAAGAACACAGTACAGTTGTGTACACTTACCATAAATGTAGATGTTCGAGTGTATTCACTGTTGCAGTCCTGGTTACCCTCCCTCTTTCCCCCTTGTATCCTCTTTCCTTAGGGAGACATAAGCTTCTTACGGTGGCTTTTAGCCAACAGGACCACTTTACCATATTTCCTTGGGCTTTTGACTGGTTAGGATAAGAAAAAAAATGATGTAATGGCATCTGCTGCCTTGCTTTAAAGCACTGACTACCTGATGTCAGTCAACAAGCGGCAGCAGGCGACGCAGAAAAACATTGACTCTGGCATTCGGGCAAGCCGAGGGCTACCACAACAGGGATAACCCACAGGTGATGTCTGCAACAGTGAATACACTCAAACATCTACATTTATGGTAAGTATACACAACTGTGCTCTCTTCCATACTTCTTTTTCTTGAGCATTAATCACTTTTCCAGCATTTCATGAACATAGCCTTTAAAGTAATAATCCTTCTCTTCTGAAATGCTCTTGAAGAGAAGTTATATGTGCCTTATCACTAGAACTAGGACAACTAGGTTAAAGTACTTTGCTTTGCTTTTTCTGTAGGTGTTATTAGTAAAGTAGTTTAAGAGCATTATTTTAGGTTTTGGTTCACATATAATGATTGTACACTAAGTTTATTTCTTTACTGATTTATTTAAAATTGATTAATCAGATATGACTTGGTGCACAAGCTATAAATAAATACAGTAAGAACAGGTGTGTGGGTAGGAATGCATAATTTGCCTTTTTATGGGAAATGATAGATTCTGGAAGTTTGAATGCTGCTATACTGTGTAGCCATACCCCAATGAGTTCTATAAACCGACTGTTCAGCACATCTCGTCTTCATTTATCCATTTAACTCATTTATGTCTACAGTGCCTTTTGTTGCATTTCTGTTTGACACCTATACCTCCTTATGATATCATGAGTTGGCTTCCTCAAGAGAGACGCTTCACAATTAATGGCAGGTAAAATGTCTTTAGACATAGAGTAAAAAAACAAAAATATGCTAAGGCTGTTAGTCCACTATGGACTGCAATGAAAATATTTTCCTAGTGACTGCAACCTGTTATGCATGTTTTATGTTTGCATTCATATTTTCATGATTAAGTGGGCTACACATTATACAGGACATAATATGTTGATGAGAGAGAAAAAAAATCCTAAGTTACAAAGGAAAAATGCTGACTTATGCAGGCAAAATACTGATGTAGAAGATGGCCTCGGTAACTGTATTGCTGTACAGAGCTGACTAGCACCTTGCAGTGAAAGTGAATGAGATGTAGGGAAGCAAACCAGAAAATAATCGGCAGCCATGTGATACAACAAATGTGCTTCTTAACTGTATAATGAAGTAAATGTACAGAGTAGCTCATCCAAGATTTGTGGTATCATTGTTGACCCATTTTAGTTATGCATGAGTGAAGGGTAATTTGTAGGAGACATTATTTGTTTGATTTTTTGAGAGCATTCATTCTTGTTTGAAGGTTGTCACTCCAGTTACTTTCTAGATTCTGAGGTTCTCACTGAACATAGGTGGTTTCCATCTAATTTAACCAAAGAACATTGATTATACATACCTAAGAAGCCATCTTTGGGTATTTTCAGTCTGGAGAATTACAGTCCGTCCACAACCTGTCATTTTGTAGCAAGGTTACTGACAGCATATTATTTTGGAGCTATGATCTGCTGTAATTTATTGTGGCCTATTGGAGATTTAGCAGTCCTGCTTCGTGAGATAATGAAGAAATGAGACTGCTATCCTTATTGCAATAAATGACCTGCTTACAATGAGACATCAGTGCTGTTTAATATCTCCGATCTCTCAGCAGCATTTGTTACCATTGAACCTGGAATAATGTAGAATGAATCTGCCTTCCCTTCTGTGTTTAATTCTTCACATTCCTCAAATTATTTCTAACATACATCTTGTAATGTGCTCAGAGCACTGCCTTTAGAAACTAAGCCTTCCCTGAGCTGGACTCCGCTGTGCCATAGAGCTCCATTTTGGTACCTATTGCTTGCTTAACTCATGCGTTCTGTCAGAATATGAAATTCAGGGGAAAGGCTTTTGTGATTCACCATTATTTAGATGATATTCACTTTGCTTCTCATTTCCTTGACTGCTTACTTTAGTTGCTTAACAATGTGTTTTTATTTATTCATTTATTTATTGACATTTGATAACTGGGTTTGTGGGCTGGTTATCAGACCCTTTTTAGGCTATGACCTGGGCTCATTAAGGCAGGGGTACAATGCATTGAATATATCACACTAGTTACAAACGAAAACTATTTACAATGCAGGTAGAAAAAAGACAGTAAAATGTAGATTTCCTTCAAGCAGTCAAATATTTACAATATAGATGGACAACTGTAGATTTTGAATGCACTAATTTACAGAATTTGGCAGTGACATCTTCATTCAATAATGGGTTTTACAGTGCTTTGTACTACACAGTTGCTAGTACAAAAGTGTTAAGGAACAGCACATATATTAAAAAATAGCACATTATTTACAATACGGCTTTTAATGTCAAAGCACCAAAGAACAATGCAGTGCATATCGAGGAAGGTAAAAGTGACTACAGCTTGAATGTTGCACACAACATCAATATTGTGGTGATGTGCTCAAAGTTTTTTCCTTTTAAAGTTTATTATGTCTTATTTGCATCGCTATCTTTACTGTCTTTAGCATTTCAGAGTGTGAATAAAACCGATTGCATATGTGGTTTTGAAAAAAACAGGCACTGGGTATAAAGTGCACTCAGTAAATCATGACCACCTGGTTTTGTAGAGCATTAGCATATTAGCAGTCAGTTCTCTGAAACACCAAGTGATGAATTTACACAGAAAAAAAATCAAGGTTATTGACTGAAATGCTGTTGAAATCATAACATCCCACATGTACAGCGTGCTCACAGTTCATTTTTGCTTCTGCAGTTTGGTGATGGTTAATTTAAAAATGAGATTAAGTCTAAGAAAGCCATCAGTGTTAAATTCTCATGTGAAGCAGTTCTGTAAATTTTGGCAAACTTGAATTTGTTGCGATTGCTTTACCTTAAAGCATTAAGAACATAATAGACACAATGCTGTTATTGGTATGCGCTGGAGTTCCGCTTTTTTAATAGTTACAGTGCTTTTCTAGATGCAGTTTATAAAAATCTGATTCACCAATAAAAGAACTCCGATCTTGTAACATGCCAGGCAAAAATGAAGATACAGCTTATCCCCTTCTTGTCTATCAAAAATATTTGCATAGTAATAGACACACTTGTTTTGTTCTGCATTTCCTGTCTTGGAGATGTAAGACTACCATTTGATATTGGGATGATGGTGGTGGTGTAGCATAGCTGAGTCTATGACCTTGTGACCGTTATTAGCAGAAGGAAAAACAATGGCTAATGTAGAAGGGGTGGCTGCGATAGTGCAGTGGTTAGCGTTGTCGCCTCAAAGCAAGAGACTCTCCGATTCGATCCTCGGCTGGGTGCTTTCTGTGCGGAGTCTGCATGTCATCCCTGTGGTCGCATGAGTTTCCTCCGGATGCTCCGGTTTCCTCCCACATTCCAAAGACATCATACTAACTCCAAACATCTTGGAGCTCATAAGTAACCCACTGTACTACCACACTGCAGTAATTTAGGTCATTCCAGTGCAGATTTTTTTCTTTGGTGACAGAAAATAAGCTTCTGATAATTCTGCTTTAATGTTGTTTATCTTTTGGCTTTTTCCCGGTAAAGGGTCGCCACAGCGGAACTCCAGTCCGCTAATGATTGGCAGTAGATTTTTTATGAAACGCTGAGGTGCCAGCTCGACGCCCAACCTTTAATGAAGGCACACCCATTTACGCACGCATGTCTTTCGAATGCTACCCAACTACGGGGAGGACATGCAGACTCCACACAGAAGGCACTCCCAAGCCCAGCTGAGAATCAAACAGGAGAACCTCTTGCTGTGAGGTAACAACGCTACCACCGTACTACAAATTCTGCTTTAATAGTATCCAAAAAGGATGACTGAGATCCGGGATGCCTAAAAGGCATGTTGTTTTATGCTACCTTAGTTTTTTATAAGCTATAGGAGGTGAGCAAATTGGGCTTGTTTTGCTAACAAGTTAGAAAGCTGGCCAAGTACATGAAACATACTTTATTTCCGTAGTAGTAACAATAATAATGCCACAAGTAATTTTGTGTGTTTGTGTGTATGTATGTACATATATATATATATATATATATATATATATATATATATATATATATATGTATGTATGTGTATATATATATATATATATATATCTAGGTTTACTATTAAAATTACAAAAATAAAAATAAATCCGTAATTAAATGTCAACATTTATTGTTGAATCTATGCAATTCCGACTGTTCGGAATGTCGAAAACAGTCAGTAATTGCCATAAAATTAAAATTCAACATTTTGCGGCAAATTACCGCATATGCCATTCTTCCCGTGAAGTCCTATACTCCGAAAGAGAACATCCCATTTTTGCAGGGGGCAAGCCCCCCTGCACCCTACTGTGAAGGGGTGCACCCCCCACACCCCCTGCTAACTATATATTCCAACTCTGAAATCGCACTACATTGAGGAAAGGGATGAGTTTCCCTAACCATACTGCACCGCGATCTCTGTACAGTTCTTCGCATTTATATTAACAAACTAGCTGTACCCGGCCACGCGTTGCTGTGGCTCAGTCTGGTTAAGTGGAAAAGAAAGAAAAGAGAAAGCACATGTTTCTAATATGTTTAATTTCACAATGGTTGTGGGTATACAGTATTTTTTGTTGTTCCATTGTCTGTGCAGTTATAGAGATTGCCTGGTTTGCCGACTCTATAGAACACGCAACATATAATTTTCCATGTGAGAAGCAATCCGTGTGTAGATCTAAACCACACAATTCTAAAGATTGGCCCTGAGGTTTGTTGATGGTGATTGCAAACACCAATCGAATTGGGAATTGCAATCCCTTAAATTGAAATGGCATATCCGTTGGAATCGTAGGAATGCGAGAAATGAGGACATCTTCACCTTTGAAAGGTCCTATCAAGATTGTTGCTTCTACGACGTTGCTCATTAATTGTTTTACTGCAAGCCGCGTGCCATTGCAAAGCTTTGGCTGGTTGATATTTTGCAACATAATTGGCACGCTGATTTTCAATTGCAGTACGTGCGGTGGCATCCCTGGCAGATTGAGTGAATTCAAAAATAAATTCTGTTGGATAATTAACTGCTTCATCTGCATCCACAACAGTGTCGACGGACTTGTATGCGACTGCCTCACTTTGAATGTTAGACTGAATAATATTGTTAAGTTCATAGACGTCTTTGTTCTTGGCCACAAGAATAGCTCGTTCAGTCAGCCAATCGTGATTCTTATAATTGGTTTTGAATATTGGGAAATACTTTTTCAACCAATTCTTCTTTTGACGTCACTAAATTGCAGAAGTTATGAGGCAATGAAATTCGTCCTGAGGTCAGATCAACCGGCACCTTTCCGTTCCCAATTTCCAGCAATTGATGTGAGAACATCTCAGCTGATCGATCGTTTTGTAGCAGGAGACGCATATTTGTAGTTAATTTTAACGTCTTTACGTGTCGCCACAAAGTAGAGTATTTCAGGCAAGCATTTACATCTATGTAACAGTAGGTATATAAAAACACGCGCGTATTCGAATGCAACGTGTGACATCTGTATAATAGTAGGTATATAAAAATGCGCGTATTCGAATGCAACATTGTGTGAAAATTTCAAAGCAATCGGTGAAGAACTTTCGGAGATTTAAGATTTTGAACAAACGAACATTTACATTTTTATTTATATAGATGCACAGTACATTCGCTAATATAATGGCGAATGAACTCATTTGAACATCTATAGTTTGAATTTTTCATATGCGTGCATTCTCCCCTTGACATTATAATAGTAAACCATATATATAATACACACACACACACACACACATATATATATATATATATATATATATATATATATATATATATATATATATATATATATATACACGCACATACATATATACAGACCGTTTCTCCCCATGGCCTCTGCTGAAAATTGGCTTTGTCCAAGTTGGACTTTCCCGGTAAATAAATGAATATATATATATATATATATATATATATATATATATATATATATATATATATATATATATATATATGACTATGTAGGGAGAGAGAGAGATGCACATGGACACACGTACATACATTTATTTCTTTCTGCTTTTTGAGGAAATGATAGAAGTGGTTCTCTGTTTTTGCTACATATAATATACTGTTAAATTTTACAGACCTGCCATGTGTTGTTTCTGTCCAAATGCACAATTGTACTTAGTGGTGTATATGCAAGCCCCATTATTGGCTAGGGCATGTCTTAAAGGGGTTGCTGTGACCAGCACACCTCCTCTCAAATCATACAAATGTACTGATAAACAGTAGAGGCTCTCTAGCTCTCACCTTCATTGATCAGGAGAGGCAGGAGCAGTTTAGCTAGAGGAGATAGGATATGAACATGCAGCACTAAAAAGTGTTCAGAGTTTCGGAAATAGAGAGTAAGGTTTATGAAGCATGTTTTGAAGTTAGACAATATTAGGATTTGTTTTCTTAGTGAAAGGGTGGCAAATTCCTGCAAAAGTTTAAACAGCTTAATTGTAAAGCAGGAGCTTCATACTGGATTTGAAGTGAGTTGGAATAGCTGCCATGAGCTGGTTAAAAAAGGGGCACCTATAAGCAAGATAAGCAGCTGGATCGAGTTTTGCCTTATTCACTGAGATCGTAATGTGATATACAATAGGTAGAAGTGTCTTCTGTCTGCCTTGTTCTCCTTGTCCTTTTCTGTATGAAGCATGGTGTTAAACAAAAGTTAATATCCAGCATTGTAAAGATAAACTGCAGCTTGTAAAAGAAAACGCTTTAACCTTAAATATAAGCTTACAGCCAGGCGACATGATATACCTAGAGAATTGTATTTTAGTACACACTAAAAACAGGTACTGACACTTAACACATCTGGAAGACATGTTAATCTAATTGAGAAATGTGCGGCTACACCTCTGAATAAAATGATTTGCAATATAGTTGTGACAGTATTAAAGTGATTGTCACCTCCAAATCTGTTCTTAGATGGTATGACAATTAAAATTTGTTAAAACCAGTGTTTTCAGTAATAGTGACAAAACCAGAAATTCAGATAAGTTTTGTGGTTTGGCAAATGATTCCTTCTGCATGGAAGACTGAGGCCTCATGAGTACAACATTTAATATTTGCTATGGTTTGCAAATTATTTTTCAGCTTTTGAAACTGGAAAAACAGCAGCAAAGAAAAGAGAAGACCCGAGCTAGAGGACCATCTGAATCTGGCAGAGAGAAAAACGCCCCTCGCAGCAAAGATGATCCCAGTGCCAGCAGTGGGGCAGAAGGAGATGTGTCATCTGAAAGGGAACCATAATTTACCAACTTCCAGAGCAGGTGAGTTTATCTGCATTTTAGGCAGCTTTGAGAGTTCTATGCAGATACCAACAGAAGATTTTATGGTTCACAAAGTCCTTCCTTGTATTGCAGCTAATCCTATGAGGCGGTCCTCTGTTTTTCCATCTGTCTCAACACCTTTGAACCCCTAAGCAGCTTTATGCTATGCTACCCTAGCTATCATTTATTTTTTGTCACATCACCTTTTCCATAAAGTAATATTTTCAGATGTCATTATTAAATTTCACCCCTTTGCCAGCCATGATCATCTCAGCACACACATGCACACTGTTTTACAGAGCTTGCCTGCTTGCTGATTATATGCTACAGTTAGTTCTACCCAAGTTCAGTAACACTGGAGGGATAACTAGACTATCATGGATTAATTGTACCTTAGTGGGAGCAACATTCAGCTAACAGCTAGGGACATTTAGACACATGGAAGGTTCTATGTACTGTGGAAAGAAACCAGGAATGTGCCCTGACATGTAGGAGTTGTCGTTTTTGAGATCATCTGTATTTTTTCTTTGTAACTTACATATGTTTACCCTATATGCATCTTCCAGACAGTGGAGTATGCCAAATATGCTGGGTAGTCCATAATTTACATACATATATATATATATATATATATATATATATATATATATATATATATATATATATATATATATATATATATATTCATCATTCAGACCTCCATCAGAGATGTTTTGTTTGTCTTTCGGCTTTTCCCGGTTAGGGGTCGCCACAGCGGAACTCCAGTCCACTAGTGATTGGCAGTAGATTTTTATGGTGCCGAGTTGCCAGCCTGATGCCCAGCATTCATGCAGCTACCTGCATATCTTTAAACTTCACTCGACCACGGGGAGGACATGCAGACTCCACACAGAAGGCGTTCCTGCTGAGAATCTAATGGGTGAACCTCTTGCTGTGAGGCGACAACGCTAACCTTTGTGGTTTTTCGTTTGCTTCACTTGTGCCTATCACACACACACACATGGTGAGGAAAGGTTAAAGCTGTGCAGCAGGTTAACAACCAAGGATGTCCCCCTCACTCCACAAAGGGCATTTCCTCCAGGCATCCATGCAGTCCCCCCAGGCATAAGCAGTGAGCTTCCCAATCTCCCCCACAATGCTAAAATGGGAGAAATGAGCAGGCAATGCCCCATTATTCCACTTCCTCCCTTGTTGTGCCAGTGGCAATCCTGCTAGTCAAGCCTCTGTCACCTGAAATGCAGTTGGGAATCTCTCCCCTGCACTATGGAGCCAGGCTGTTTCTTGGCAGATTTGAAATTATGCAGTCATTGCCATCTTCTCTTTGTTGCAAGCTTCCAGTTTCCTGGTGCCTCACCTTTGGGATATTCTCATCATCTTTTTTGTACTCAGGCACAGATTAGTAGCCAAGTACCGCTAGCCTCCTCAGGAGCAACTTCCTTATTTCTTACAGGTTCTTGGGTCTTTGTTGGACCAAGGAACTATTCAGTCTGTCCCTTCTTCCCAAGTAGGAAAGGGATTTTACTCCAGAATGTTCCTGGATGTTCTTTGTGTTTCACTGTTGCTGTCATCACCTATGGGTTATCCACGTTGTGGTAGCTCTTGGTCGGCCCAAATACCAGAGTCAATGTTTTTGTGCGCCGGCTGCCGGCACCTGTAGTCTGATGTCAGGTCATCAGTGCTATAAAGCAAGGTAGCCGATGTCATTACATCAGTCTTTCTTGCCATGGAGCCCATAGCAGAAGCAGTTCACACGAGTGCTAGTTAGTCACTACCAGAAGTTGATTTTCAGCAGAAAACGTCTAAAGCTAAGTATCCCATTGAGAACCCTTTTTTCTTGCTGTAACCGATGTCCAAGAAAGTTAACAATTGTCTAGTCTATGGAAAGCAGATCCCACATCGAGACTTTCATACTTACTGCATCACTTGTTTAGGCCCAGACCACAACATCCCTCTTTGCTGGTTCTGTACCCTCTTTAATGTGAGAACCATTCGCCGTAGAGCTCTTTTTGTAGACAATTATTTTCGTGTTCCGTCTTCGAATTCTGAAATGGTGGCTGTCAGTCAGCAATCTGTAGACATTCCAAAAAATGTAAAGGTAGAGACAGGCCACACAAGGCTAAACCTTCCGGCGGTGCTACCGCTAAGCAAGTCATCACTTCTCTGGAATTCAGTGAGGCACTTTCACAGCCCCTGATGCATGACTCGCTTTCTATGCAGGCCTCTGCCAAGACCCCTTCGGAGTCCAGTATGCCGCAGAAATCCACTTCATCTTCCGAACCTTTGGCTGACTCTGCCTTGGTTGGGTCCGGAGCCGCAACGCAGGCACCAGCTTCCGAGGAGGCCTTCTGCACTACCGATTCTAGACAAAAAAATTATGTCTTTTCATCCGACTACCACTTCTCAGAGACCGATGGATTCTCTCAGGCCTCGAAGCCACGCCACTCCTAGGAAATCATCTTCTAGCCACCATCTTGCTACTGCTCCCCCACCCCAAGCTCAAATGCTTAAAATGGCAGTGGATCTCATCTCCCTTATCCGAGGTACTCAGGCCGCCGCTCCAAAAAGGAAAAGGCATCCTTCTCCAGAAATTATGACAGACCAAGAGTCTGAGGAATCTGATTATTCAGCTTTTGAAGAGGAACAACATCCCTTAACTGTTTGAGGATTCAGATGCAGAGGAAATCCATACCTTCTGCCTCCCCTCCAGAGGACCTTTCCTTTGGGGAAACCCTTCACTCCCTCAGGGAACATTTTCAATGAGAATTTCAAGACTTCCCACAGTCAAAGAAATGAGAGTTTCTGGACCTGCCCCAGGACAGACCCCTGGCCATCCCACCTATTCTGGAAGTGGTGGATGATGTTTTCCATGAATCCAGCTTAGCCCCTGATGCCCTGCCTCCTGCTCCAACTAAACCTGACTGGTACTACAGAGTACCGGATTCTCACAAATACCTGTGCAGGAATCCTGCTGCAAACCCTGAGGTCATTACACAGGGACCCAAAGGAGCTAAGGCTCGTTCTGCCAAGAATCCTCTTCCTTCTGACAAAGACTCCAGAGCTCTGGACAGATGAGGTAAGAAAGTATACACCTCTGCAACCTTAGCTATCAGAGCACTTAATTGTCAGTTCCATATGTTAAAATTATCAACAACGCATTTTGGAACAATTAAAACAGAAGATTGACGGTGCCAACTGAAAAGTGCTGGCAGAATTACTACACTCTGCTTGTCAAGTGGCCAAGCACTCATTACAATGTGGATATGACGTCCTACAGTCTCTAGCAGGGCAGCAGTGACAGGATCTGTTATTAGAAGACGTGCATGGCTGGAAGAACAACCTCTCCTTGATCATGTCAAATCTAAACTTATTGATGCATCCCTAGATAAGGAGCGCCTGTTTGGGGAAAAAGCAGAAGAGGTGCTTAAAAAGATGGAAGGCAGAGCTAAATCTGTGCAAATAGTAAAAGATTTATTTCAAGTTCAACCTCCCAGATTCCGCAGGAAATTCCCCTCTAAGCACTGGGCCTTCCCTGCTCCTAGCAGACAGGGCCAAGATTAGCCCCGCAAGGACAGGCCATCCAGGACCCTATCCCAGGGCCAGCAAAGAAGCAAACAATGGACCACTTCCATCTCTTAGGCAGGGAGTTCTAAGCCAAGCTTCTATGGCAAGCACTCACAATGAATCTCCCTCCCCCCTCTGCCCTCCTTTCACTCATCTAAAACTAGGAAGAAGGCTCACCCTCTTCAAGGTCAATTGAGTCTCTATAACCAAGGACCAATGAGTCTTAAAAATCATTTCTCAGGAATACAGATTTTCCTTCAGCGAGCTCCCTATTCCAAGAGGGTACCCAGACCTCCCCCCAAACCAGTGGGCAAAGGGTTTAAAACAGTTCCAAACTCTAATCTCCCAGGGGGCAGTAGAACCTGTCCCTCCAGATCAAACAAGAAGAGGTTTTTACTCCAGACTATTCCTTGTTCCCAGAAAAGAGGGCACTTGGCGCCCCATCCTGGATCTATCCAAGCTGAACACCTCCTTGGTTGTCTCCAGATTCAGAATGCTAACCTTGCAGCATTTCCTGCCTATGCTCACACAAAATGCCTGGCTTGTGACACTAGACCTAAAAGATGCCTACCTCCACATCCCCATCAGGGAATCATGCAGAAAATTCCTGCGCTTCAGAGCAGGCTATCAACACTTTCAGTTCTCTGCACTGCCCTTTGGCTTATCTACTGCCCCTTATTCCCAAGGTTCTGATCAAAATAAGAGAGGAGAGACCAAAGACCATCCGCATTGCTCCAGATTGGCCCAGACAGCATTGGTACCCCTTACTATGCAGTCTGGCCTTACAGCCCCCAAAGCTGCTTCCCCGATGTCAGACTTCTTGACCCAGGAGAGGGGGAAGGTACTGCACCCAGACCTACAGACTATCAAACTTTCAGCATGGCTTATACACTAAAAACTAACAAGGAGTCCCTGTTAAGCAAACAGGTCCTGGACATCATCACAGAGGCCAGAAGGCCCAGCACAAGAAAATCATATGCAGGAAAATGGAGAAGATTCTGATCCCGGAAACAATCAAAAGGGAGCAGTACCTCCCAACCTTCCATCCCTCTCATCCTGGATCACCTAGCAGAGTTGCTCAATAGTGGCCTCTCTTTCTCCTCTATTAAAATCCATGGCTCGGCCATCTCTGCCCATTATGATTCAGTCCCACCCCTCTTCTCTCATCCTTTGATTAAGCAATTCCCTCAGAGGGGCTTCTAATATCAGGCCTCCCAGAAGGCCACCTACGCCACCCTGGGACCTGAATTATGTGTTAGAGAAACTAACCTTACCTTCATTAGAACCTGCCGCTTCAACAGAATTGAAATCTCTCTCTTAGAAGGCTGCCTTCCTACTAGCTATCACCTCAGCCAGAAGGGTATTGGAACTTCAAGCCCTCATGGGTGTCGAGCCCTTCATAATTTTCCATGCAGACAGAGTCTCCCTGAGGACTAACCCCTCCTTTATGCCCAAGGTGGTATCTGATGTGACCCTTAACCAGGCCATACACCTTCCCACCTTCTTTCCCAACCCTCAAAACAAGGGGGAAAGAATTCTACACTCACTAGACGTGCACAGACAGCTCAGATACTGTCTGGACCGTACTTAGCCATTCAGGAAAAACAGACCAGCTTCTTGTAAGCTTTGCCCCAGGGGCAGAGGGGAAGCCCATCTCCAAGCAAACCATTTCCAAATGGATTTCACACTGTATCCATTTCTGCTACAGACTGTATGGGAAATCCATCCCTAAGTCTATCCATACCCACTCCACTAAGGCAACATCCACTTCCACTGCCTTCCTCAGAGGAGTACCTACCGTGTATATCTTGGAAAGCAGCCACCTGAACCTCTGGCCATACCTTTAGAAGGCATTACCACCTACCTCTCTTTTCTAAGTCTAGGCCAAGGTTTGCTTCTGCAATTCTGCAGGGCCTCCTGACCCATACCTAGGACTCAACCTATCCATCAATCCTTTTCCTCAGCTTTGGGAATCCTCCCACAGGTGATGACTGCAACAGTGAAACACGAAGAACGTAGTACAGTTGTTTACACTTACGATAAATATAGATGTTTGAGTGTATTCACTGTTGCAGTCTTGGTTTCCCTCCCTCCATCCCCCATTTAACATTTTCCTCTAGGGGACATAAGCTTCACAAGGTGGCTTTTTAGCCACCAGGACCACTTCTCTCTTTTCCCTTGTGCTTCTGATGGGTTAGAGCAAGAAAAACTGGTGCAATGACGTCGGCTGCCTTGCTTTATAGCACTGACGACCCGATGTCAGACTACAGGTGCCGGCGCAAAAAAACATTGACTCTGGTATTCGGGCCGACCGAGGGCTACCACAGCAGGAATAACCCACAGGTAGTGACTGCAACAGTGAATACACTCGAACATCTACATTTATTGTAAGTGTACAGAACTGTACTTCCCTCAAAAGGTGGGCATTTGGAGACCTATTCTGGATCTCACCTTGCTCAACACCTTTCTCAAGGTTCCTTCTTTTCAGATGCTTATTCTTCAAACTCTGTTTCCTCTTTTTCTACCTCAGGCTTTTCTGGTGTCCTTGGATCTGAAGGATGCTTACCTTCATATTCCTATTCACTCTCTTTTTTGGAAGTTTTTATGTTTCTCGGCATCTTCCTCTAAGTTTCACTTCTCTGTTTTGCCGTTTGACCTCTCTGATACTTCAAGGGTATTCATAAAATGCCTAGCTCCTGTGATTGCCTTTTGCAGGCTTCAAGACTTTCAGGTTTTTCCTTATTTAGACAACCTGTTGCTTCAGGTACCTTCTCCCCATTGCCTATTACAGGATTTGGAGTTCACCATTTCTGTCCTTCAAAGTCTGGGGTTTACCATCACCTTCCAAAAGTCTGTCCTGACTCCCTCTCAGGGTCATGTGTGTCTGGGTTGCAGGATTCAGACGGTGCCAGTGTTGGCCTCTTCCACCTCCAAGTGTACTGTCCTTGACAGCTTATTTTCAGTCTCTTCTTCCTCTGCCTGCTGTTCCAGGCCAGAGAGTTTCTCCTAGCCCTGGATTCATGGCCTTTTCTATTCCAGCACTCCCTCTTGCCAGACTGCACATGCAGGAGCTTCAGTGGTATCTCTAGTCAGTTTGGCTTCAGCAGTGCCACCCTCTGGATTCCAGAGTGCCTCTCCTTCCTTGTCTAAAATGGGAATTTGAGTGGTGGATTCAGCAACTTGCCCTCAACCATGACCTGCCATTTCAGCCTCCGGTTCTTTCTCAAGAACTGTTCACTGATGCCTCAGGCATGGGGTGGGGGTCTTCCTTTGGTCACCTGAAAGTTCAAGGTCTCTGGCCACCTTATCAGAAATCAGACCATACCAACATCAAAGCGATAAGAGCTCTGATTCTGGCCCTTCAGGTTTTTTACCCCATTATCTATTCAGGCCCTCTGAAGGTTTACATAGATGACACCACAGTGATGTGGTATGTCAACAAATTGGGGGGGGGGGGGAGACAAAGCCCTACCTCGTCTGTGAGCTGGCTTTTCAGATCTGGGATCTTGGCTGTCAGCTAATAGTTAACTCTATAGGCAGTATATATTCCTTCAGTGCACAATCAAGTGGCAGACTCTTTGAACAGGCCCAAAACAGTCTCACGAATGGATGCTTCACAGAGATGTGTTTCTAGACATAGTCCATATGTGGGGCATTCCTCAAGTTTATCTGTCTCCTCTGAACAGGCAGCTCCTTCTTTTTTGTTACGGAGTGCCATGCCGTCTGGCGTAGAAGACAGACGCACTTTATTTTCCTTTCTAGGGAATGTTGCCATATGCCTTTCCTCCCCTTCTTGTACTTCCAGGAGTTTTACAGCAGCTGGACTCCCCAAAAATCTTGTTAGTGACTCCCTTATGGCCAAGACAGCATTGGTTTCCTGCTCTTAATGCATCTGGCCAGGGGCAGTCATCACAAGTTACCTCACTGGTTGGACCTCCACACGCAGGACAAGGGGTCAGCCATCCATCCTCACTTGTCCACTATTCAACCGACACTGTGGTTGATAGGGTTTTGGTGCCTTTTAGGCACCTCTTTTCTGAGGTCATGCTCAGGGTGTTACAGGAGGCAAAAAGACCTGCAACCAGAAATTTGTATATGTCCAAATGGAAGAAATTTTCTGTCTGGTGCCATGCTTATAAACATGATCCTTTTTCAGTGGGGATCCCTTTGGTTCCATCCTGTTTGTGCGAGTTGCTCCGGTATGTCTTGGCCTATTCTTCTGTAAAGGCTTATTTATCAGCTATTTCTGCATGTCTGCCCTTGAATCTTCCTTTGTCTTCTTGCTTTGAAGTCAGTTTCTTAAAAGGATCCTGCATCTTAGGCCTTCAAGGAAGCATATTCTTCCTTGGGGGCCTTCATTTTGTTTTTAGAAAAATTGACCCAGGCTCCTTTTGAGCCTGCAGCTGCAGCTTCTCTGTAAAATTGTACCTGGAAGGCTATCTTATTACTTGATTTTACTTCTGCTCGGAAGGTTTCTGAGTTTCAGACCCTTATGGCCATTCCTCCTTTTTGGTCTTTCATAGGTTCAGGGTGTCCCTTCACACTAATTCTTTTTTTATGCCCAAGGTGGTCATTCAGTTGTCTTTGAATCAGACAGTTCAACTCCCTTCCTCTTTTCCTCTCCTTATTCTACTAGTGAAAGGGTCCTACATACCTTGTATTTGTACAAACAGGTCAGGTGTTATTTGTATAAAACTAAGGCCATTTGTTAATCTGACCGGCTTTGTGTTTCTTTTTATCACAGGACATTGGATTTGGTTGTTTCTAAGCAAACTATCTCCTCCTGGATATCTAAGGCCATTTCTTTTTGTTATTCTTATCATGGCAAATGTCTCTCTACTTACATTAGAGCTCCCTTCAGTAGGGCTGTTGCCTCTTCTGGTGCTTTCTTCAAGGGGTTGGACACCATTTCCATCCTTGAAGCCGCTACTTGGTCTTCAGTGCATACCTTTAGTAAGCATTATAAATTGGATATGGTTTCTAAGACCAGAACAGGTTTTGCTTGAGACATTCGGCATGGGTTTGTTGAGGGTTCTTTCCAGCCTTCCACCTCCCAGTCGTTTTTTGAGCATTTGTACTCTACCTACTTTGAAGAATACTGCAACAGTGATTTAGAAGGACATAGTATAGTTGTGTAAAATCTTACTCTAATGTCTCCACTCAGAGCCAGTAATCAAGGAGCCTGAATCCTCACCACTGGCTCAGAGTGGGAATGTCACATATTGGTGAGCAGTGGTGGGATGTTAATTGAACTCCTGTAGCCTGTAGGCAGTTATCACTGAAATTGTGTGATGTTCTTCATCTCACATTGCTGCAGTCCTTACACTTGGGTAGTCCGCTGTCCTCGGTCGGCCCGAATATCAAAGTATAAGGCTGACGTCGGTCAAGGCGCATTTGACTGACATCAGGACGTCAGGGTACAAATGCGCATGACCGACGTCATATCCTCAGTCTTTTTTGCCGCATGGTCCGATGCAGAAGCAGTATTGCAAGTGCCGGTTGGCGTTCTGAAATTTTTCGATTTCGGAGTTTCAGACCGAGTCAAAGTTGGCTAAGTACCCCGTTAGAATATTTTAGTTTTTCTTGCCTCAGTGGTTTACCGGATGTCAGAAAAAGTGAATAATTGTATTTCTTGTGGGAAACAGATACCGCATAGAGACTATCATACTTTGTGTATTCCTTGTTTAGGGCCTGAGCACGACGTTGTTGGGTGTCGCTCTTGTGCTAGATTCAATAAGCGCACTATAAAGAGGAGATTAGATTGTGCCAGGTTAGTCTTCGGAAGCGGTGCAATTATAAAATGCCGCCGGATGCTCCGACGCCCGCTTCAAGAAGCGCAAGGACAAAGCAGTTAAGCCTAGGCTAGAAGAACCGTCCGTGCCGGACGCCGGTTCTTTAGAGGTGTCGGTGGAGCCGGTGGTTCCACCGGAGGTTTCTTTGGGATCCCAGGGAGAGACTTTGTTATTGCAGGATGTGGCCTCTCAGGAGGCAGGTCAGGGTGATGGGGCTTCTCAGGTTACTATACTCCCCTCCCTGCCTAGGGTGGTTAGGCCCTCTCCTTCTGTTTCCAAGGCTTCTCCCAGAGGCAGGCCAGGTTTAGCTTCAGTTGGTGTCACCCCTAGTTCTTCAGGAACTGTGCCCAAGAAGCATATGCTTAAAATGGCAGAAGATTTGATTACTTTGATTAGGGGTTCTTTGCCCCCTCCTGATAAGAGACCTAGGGTGGAGCCTGAGCTAGGGAGTTTTGAGCAGGCTTCGGATGTTTCAGAGTCTTCGGCTGAAGACTTGCAGGAGTACTCTCCTTATTCTGATTCTGATGTGGATGATTCTACTCCTTCTGCTTCTCCTCCTGAGGATTTTTCTTTTCAGAAACTCTTCATTCCATGAGGGAGCATTTTAAGTGGGAAGGTCAGGACTTCTCTGATTCCAGGAAAAGGCTTAGGGAATTTTTGTTTTTACCCCAGCATAGGCCTTTGGCTATACCTCCTGTTTTGGATGTAGTGGAAGATGTTTTACAGAGGCTTCTCTTAATCCTGCTTCTTTGCCTCCTGCTCCTGTTAAACCGGATAGGTATTACAGGGTGCCTGAAGCTCATAAGTATCTTCTTAAGAGTCCTAGGGCAGACCCAGAAACTGTTAGCCAGGGGCCTAAAGGTGTTAAGGCTTCTGTTGTCAAGAATCCGGTTCCTGCAGATAAAGAGGCCAGGGCCTTGGATAGATGGGGAAAGAAAGTTTATACTTCTTCCACTCTAGCTATGAGGGCTTTGAATTGCCAGTTTCACATGTTGAAATACCAAAACTATCTCCTTTCACAATTGAAGTCTAAGGTTGATGCTCTGGAGGGTATTGATTGTAAAGAGTTACAAGATTTAGTACATGTTTCTGAACAGGTGGGTAAGCATTCTTTGCAATGTGGTTTTGATGCTGTACAGGCCTCGTCTAGGGTGGCTGCCACTGGGTCAGTTCTTCGCAGGCATGCCTGGCTGAGGGATCAAAATTTATCTGACCATGTTAAAACAAGGATTTTAGATGCTCCTTTACAATCTGATGTGTTGTTTGGTTCTCCTGTTGAGGCAGTTTTAAAGAAAATGGAAGACAAGGCTAAGTCTATGCAGACTGTTAAAGATTTTTGCAGGTTCAGCCTCCAAAGTTTAGTAGAAATTGGCCTACTAAGGGGTGGACGATCCTTCTTATGATTCCCAGTCTAGGGGTAGATCTAGACGTGGTAGGGGCAGAGCTCAGGGCTCTTTCAGGCCTAGAACAGGGAGTTCTCCTGCACAGTCTTCGGTGAGGGCAGGGGTCAGTCCTTTGTAAACAGACCCAATGACCTACCTTTTCAGCTGCCAGAGCCTTCTCGTCTGGCAGCACCTTTGGGAGGAAGGTTGGCACTTTTCAAAGAAAATTGGAGTTTAATTACCCAAGACAGATGGGTATTGGATATCATACACCACGGTTACAGGTTTTATTTCCATACCTTGCCTCCTTTCAAAGGCATGCCAGACGTTCCTCCTCAACAAAGAATAGAGGCTCACAAGCAAATTTCTCTGTTACTCCAAATAGGGGCCATACAGCCGGTCCCTATGCCAGAAGTGGGCCTAGGATTTTATTCTCGCCTGTTCCTAGTACCAAAGAAGGGGAACACGTGGAGACCAATTTTGGATTTATCTATCCTCAACACTTATCTGGACATTCCCAAGTTCAAAATGTTGACGTTACAACAGCTTTTACCTCTGCTGGGCAAAGATCATTGGATGGTAACTTTGGATCTCAAGGAGGCTTACCTTCATGTTCCTATCAGACTAAGTTGCAGGAAGTATCTGCGTTTCGAGCTGGGACTTCTCACTATCAGTTCTCTGCATTGCCCTTTGGCTTATCTACTGTGCCCAGAGTGTTCACGAAAGTTCTGGCTCCAGTGATAGCTTTCTTCAGGCTAAAAGGAATACAGATCTATCCTTATTTGGACGATTGCCTGATTCTGGCTCAAGGAAGGGACGAGCTTCTTCATCATTTGGAATATGTGATAGCAGTGCTAAGATGCCTGGGGTATTCTGTGAACGAAATAAAGTCCAGTCTAGTACCCTCTCAGGACATGTGCTTTCTGGGTGTAAGACTGAATACAGCATCCCAGATGGCCTTTTTGACCCCGGGCAAACAAAAGAATCTTTCCCTTTACTTCCATCAACTATCTCATCAGTCCGGGCTGACTGCAAGGACAGTCCTTCAAGCCTTAGGGTTCATGGCATCTTGTATTCTGGTGCTTCCCAATGCCAAACTGCATATGAGGAAGCTGCAATGGTATCTCAAAAATGTATGGACACAGCACTGCCAGGATCTGGACACTGTCATTCAAATAATACCTTGCATTCAAAAGGAATTTTTGTGGTGGACTCAGGAATGTCACCTAAACAAGGGACTCTCTGTGACCCGGCCAGAGGCGAGTCAGATTTTAACGACAGATGCCTCAGACAAAGCTTGGGGAGCTCATCTAAATGGAAAGTGGATACAAGACAAGTGGCCTGCCAGACTACAACATCTACATATCAACTTGAAGGAGATGTTAGCAGTCCAGTTTGCATTAATAGCTTTCAAGGATTTACTTCTTCCAGGGCAGGTGTTGATTCTAACAGACAACACAACTGTCATGTGGTACATCAACAAGCAAGGGGGAACACATTCTTATCCTCTATGCAGGCAAGCAATGATTTTGTGGGAGACTGCTCTCAGTTTACAGCTCAATCTTCAGGCAAGGTTTCTGCAGGGAGCACAGAACTCCTTAGCAGATGTGTTGAGCAGACGAATTATGGATCCCCACGAGTGGAAATTGGATCCTCATGTATTTCAGAAATTGACAGTGTCATGGGGAACTCCAGACATAGAACTGTTCGCTTCTCCACTAAACCATCAGCTGCCAAAGTTTTGCACAAAAAGGTTTCATCCCACAGCTTGGAAAGTGGATGCTCTTTCTTTCAATTGGAGCAATCTTCATGTGTATGCCTTTCCACCTCTGCCTCTCCTCCCAAAGGTACTTCTAAAGGTCAGACAGGACAAGCCAAGGATGATTTTAATAGCTCCAGATTGGCCTCGACAGCACTGGTACCCATTACTGAGAAGTCTGGGACGGAAGCCTCCATGGCCTTTGCCTTCGATTCCACACCTGTTGTCCCAGGAGGACAGTCATTTGCTCAATGTCAAACTTCACTCTCTTCACCTAACAGCCTGGCATATTCTGTTTTGAACCATAGAGGGTCTCAACTTCCACAACAAGTTTTGAATGTGATTTTGGAAGCTAGAAGGCCTAGTACAAGGAAAGTGTACGCAGATAAATGGAAGAGATTTTTATTTTGGAGTGCAGCAAAGGATTTTGATGTTTCTGAGCCTAATTTAAGTGTGGCTCTTCAATATCTTACTGAGTTACTGGACAAAGGTTTGTCCTTCTCTTCTATTAAGGTTCATGCTGCAGCAATTTCAGCTCACTATGACTGTGACCCACCATTGTTTTCTCATCCTTTGTTCAAGCAATTTCTTAGAGGGGCAAAGAATATAAGACCCTCACTTAGAGCTCCTACTCCTGCTTGGGATCTCAATTTTGTGTTGGAGAAACTCACTCTACAACCTTTTGAGCCTGCAGCTACTTCTGAGTTGAAATATTTATCATGGAAGACTGCCTTTTTGTTGGCCATTACCTCTGCCAGAAGGGTTTCTGAATTGCAGGCCCTTATGGCGGTTGAGCCTTTCTTAATTTTCCATAAGGATAGGGTATCTTTACGCACTAATCCTTCCTTTATGCCTAAAGTGGTTTCTAGTGTGGCTTTAAACCAAACTATTCATTTGCTTGGCTTTTATGCAAATCCCCAAAATAAAGGGGAAAAGATTTTGCACACTTTAGATGTACACAGGCAGTTGCGATATTATTTGGACAGAACTAAAGGGTTCAGGCAGTCTCAGCAGTTATTTGTTTCTTTTGCTTTGAGTTCTCAGGGCAAGCCTGTGTCAAAACAAACTATTTCTAAGTGGATTGGGTTTTGCATTGCTTTCTGTTATTCCCATCATGGCAAGGAGATTCCAGCTGGGATTAGGCCTCATTCCACTAGGGCTACTGCCACTTCGACAGCTTTTTTGAGGGGGGTGGCAACCAAGGATATTCTGGAGGCAGCTACTTGGAGTTCAGTGCTTACTTTCTCTAGGCATTATCACCTACCACTTTACTCTAAATCCAGGGCTGGTTTTGCCACTGCTGTTTTGCAGGGCATTTTGGCAGCTCCTGCTTCCTTATAGTTTGGCCATCCTCCCTTACCTCTGCTTTGGGATTCTACCCAAGTGTAAGGACTGCAGCAATGTGAGATGAAGAACATAGTACAGTTTTGTACCTACCATAAATGTAGATGTTCAAGATCCACATTGCTGCAGTCCAATTTACCTCCCTCCTTCCCTCTGTAGTTAGAGGTGGTTGTGTGGGTTGGGTTGTAAATATTGTGTATATTGTATATATTGTACATATAATTAGTGCAAGGGTGGTTGGTTGTTTGTTTGCTGTCTTTTGGTTTTGACCTTTATTTTTAGGGTCTTCTGACATCTGGGGCAAGAAAAGACTGAGGATATGACGTCGGTCATGCGCATTTGTACCCTGACGTCCTGATGTCAGTCAAATGCGCCTTGACCGACGTCAGCCTTATACTTTGATATTCGGGCCAACCGAGGACAGCGGACTACCCAAGTGTAAGGACTGCAGCAATGTGGATCTTCGAACATCTACATTTATGGTAGGTACAAAACTGTACTTTCTCGGCAGCTACAAGGTAACCATTCAGAGTTTCATTTCACAACAGTTTTAGTTATTTATTTATTTTTTTGTTAGTTTAGCTTAGTCAGAGAAAGCAGGCAAAGATGTCAGCAGAGGATTATGGCAAGCTGGTAAAGAACTAGTTGGCCAACATGTATGAAGCCAAAGGACTGGTACATGCTGTGACGCCCGTGCCCTGGCCCAGCAATCAAGAAGCCTCAATCCTCACCACTAACACCAGAGAGAGTGTTTCATATATGAGGAAAGGATAACAAATGCACACAGTAAAGTGCAATTTCCCTTAAGAGCACACACAGACCACAGTCAGTCCGGGGCTGGTCGCTCCCTTGCTCCCCAGGTCCCCAATAAGACTCCCTACTGGCACAGCTATAGAGTCCAGATCTCAGCCTAGCTGGGCAAGCTAAAGTCTTCAGCACCGTCTGTGTCCAACCAGTGCTTCATGTCCCTGCCAAGTAGCTGACACAAACAATTTGAGATAAGAATTTACACAACCATACAGACACTTCTGGGGAAGGCTCGCACAGGTTCTCCAGCTGTGACCCTTTTACGCAGACTATACGGTAGTAATTACTGCCACCACCCAGCTAATATTTATCAGCTACTCAAAGGCCCTTAAAAGGGTGTCCAATTATTACTGTGCAATATTAATATCCAATTGGTAGTATAGCCCAGGGCTAAAGCTATTGGAGTGGCCTTGTACAGTTTTACCAAAGGCATGCAAGTGCTCTTAAGAGCTCAACTTATCTCTATACAAAACCAGCCACAGTTGAAAGGTTTTAAAATATTTAATAATAAATTAAAACCACAAGACAATACTTTCTACTACACAGTGCTAGACAAGAGCTCAGAGATCACACAGAAATACTTAAAATAAATCAGTAGTACAGTTCTGACATCACAGAAAAACACTTCTAAACTTTATAGTTCTTGGCTAATCTAAAAGAAAAAACACTTTTAAGATAGCTTACATAAGACAACAGGCAGAGTGCTGAGTTTGGATAGTCAGACAAAAATGCTTAATAATCTCTAGTTCTCACTGTTTAAATTGAAACTGCAGTTCAGATAAAACATTACATCATCTTTTACACTTTCCTGGTGTTCCCAGGCTGACAGAAACTGCATTTACATTCTTTTACACTTAGAGCAATAAAGGACATTCCAATAAAGGACATTCCACATGTAAATTCTGGTCATTAACTTTAGCCTTAAAACAATAGGCAGGAAGCCGTCATCTAGCCGGACTGGAGCCGACTTGTAAAACATCAAAGGCAGTGATGAAATAATTTTAACTTCAAAGGACCAACAAGAAATGCTTGACTTAGCTTTCTTTACAGCAGATGGCAATGTTGCCACATTGTTTTAAGTTCAACATTCATATTTACAAATGATAGAATTATATGCACAATTTTATCTGGCTAGGCTGGCAGCCTTCACCCATCTCTACCAATCTTCACACATGCCAGCCTGACTAAAGAGGAAATTATTTCAGCCTTAGACACAGCTCAAACCAGCAACCAGGAGGATAACCAGTCTGGTGATGGGGGTTTGCAACCCTCATTAACAGGACAGCTCACCTTTTCTTCAGAGGACTTAAAAACCCATCTGTAGTTGGAGACTTGAACTGGAGGCCAAACATTTGGAATTAGAATCAGCAGAGAGACTAAGGCAGGGAAAACAGATGGAATTAGAATCATTAGCGAGACTGCGCCATTTGGAAGCTGAAGAAAATGAGAGACTGCGCCGTTTGGAGGCCAGAGAAAATGAGAAGTGTCAACATGAGAGGGAGATACTGACTCTTTGCCAGGGTCATGGAGGTAGTGGGGAAAGGAATAACAGAGCCCCAGAAGCAATAAAGGTCAGTACATTTCTTCCACAATTTACAGACGGTGATAATTTTGATAGTTTTATTCATATATTTGAAAGAGTATGTAAACAGTAGAATCTTGACCAGAGGCTCTGGGTACGGTTCCTGAACCCCTTACTCCATGGTAAAGCTGTAACTGCTGTTTCTAAATTGTCTGATATTGATTATTTGAGCTATGATAAAGTAAAGATATGTTTAATGTAATGTTTTAAGTTAACATCTGAAACTTACAGAAAAATGTTTTGTGAGCATAGATGCAAGGGATATGAGTGTGTTTCATAGGTGGGTGAGTAGGTGTCAGGTCACCACTTTTGAAGGACTGGCAGACGTTTAGGTGAGGGAACAAGCCCTTAGCACTTTGCTGAGGATGTGAGAATCTGGTTGACAGACCACGAGTGTAGCTCTGCAGATGAATTGGGGAAAAAGGGGGATCTCTACTTAGCAAGCAGGGCATTACTGCACAAGAAGGAGATACCCAGTGCTGCATGTGGTGGGCAGCCTAAACCACCCCAACAGAGACCATCAGTAATGGGGAAGCTACTAGTTCAGGTACACAGCCAGGATCAATGGTTAAATCTTTTAAATGTAACCAGTGAGGCCATGTGGCATACAGATGTCCATGGAAGCAAGGTAGGGAACAAACTGTGGGGGAGCTAGCAAGTGGGAATAACAGTATGCCAGTGGTAAGTTGTCTGTAAACAGCAGGGGTACCAAACTATCACCAGGGGTTATATCCTATCTTAATGGATGGAAAACAGGCCACTGCTAAGAGAGAGACAGCCTCTGATGTAAACCATTGTGAAGCCTGCAGTGGGTAAAGAAGAGCAGTACTTGCTTGGCCAGTCCACTGCAGTCAGAGCTTTAAGAGGGACCCCATTCTAAATGCCTTTTGTGAGGGTTCACCTTGACTAGGAGGGTGGAAGAGGAAGCAAGTAAGTAAGTGTGTTTGAGGATATCCCTACAGATGTCTTGATAGGGAATGATTTTGATAATGCAGTACCTTGTGTGCATGCAGTTACATGGAGTCAGGCTTGGAGACAGGCATGCGGATCTGGTAGTCTGAGGGAGATCCATATAGACCTTACACCTGAAGCCGTGGCTGGTGAGGTGGCAATTTCAGGGAGGAAACTACCCTGTAGCAGTGGGCTTGAAGGTGAGCCATAGCTGCTGGTAGGTACTGGCACTGATGTTAGAGTGACTGCAAGGGCAGAGGTGAGTGGTAGTACCCAGGCTGACAGTGAGACACTGCTATCAGAGGGTACCAGAATTCCTGTGGAAGGAGAGTTGGTAAGAGTTACAAAGATAGAGTTGAGACAGACTCAGGTCTCTGACCCTACACTAAGAGGCTTGAGGGAGGTAGCTAGGGTGGTGCCTGATTCTCAAGGAAAAGGGGAGTCTGTATACTGGAACAAAGGGTTACTGTGTAGACAGTGGACCCCTGAGGGAAGGATAGAGGGTGGGATAATACAGCAGTTGGCACTGCCTAGAGCTTACCTTCTGGCACTTCTAGCCATAGCCCATGACATTCCTTTTGCAGGTCATATGAGCATAAAGCATACCAAGAGATGTATTATGCAGAACATTTACTGGCCTGAGATTGCAAGCGATGTAACGGGGTACTGCAAGACCTATAAGCAGTGCCACAAAGTAGGCAAGGCAGGAGACAAGGTCAAAGCTCCTTTGACTGAGAAGCCATTCAGAGGGTAGCTGTGAATTTTGTGGGACCTCTGAGTACTCCAAGTTCCACAGTGAAGAAGTATATCCTGGTGGCAGTAGATTATGCTACTAAATACCCTGAAGTGGTGGCTCTGTCTTCCATTGAGGCAGAGAAGGTGGCAAATGCTTTGTAAGAGTTTTTCAACAGGGTAAGTTTCCTGAGAGAATTACTAACTGACAGAGGTTCCTTGTTCATGTCAGACCTGCTGGCTTGTCTGTGAAAGCACTGTGGGTTGAAGCACCTAAAAAACACCCCTTACCATCCCCAGACTAATGGTCTTGTGGAGACGTTAAACTGTACACTAAAGATCATTCTACAGGCATTTGGTGACCAATTTAAGAGAGTGGAACAAATATTTCCCCATCTGCTATTTGCATGCAGAGAGGTACCCCACAAATCTGCAGGTTTTACACCCTTTGGTTGCTGTATGAGCATAGGGTGAGGAGGCCTTTAGATTTGAATCATGATGAGTAGGAAGGCGAGTGTGAATCCCACAAGGAGTCTGTTGTGGCATATGTCCTAAACCTCAGGGCAAGTCTTGGGGATCTCGTGGGCTTGGCCCAGGAGAACCTGGCAGGAGTTCAGCAGCAGAAAAAGGTCTGGTATGACAGGAATGCTCGAGCCTGAGAGTATGCTGTGGGACAGCAGGTTATGGTTCTCATTCCTATCAGAGACAATAAGCTGCAAGCAGCTTGGGAGAGACCCTTCATAGTAAGGAAGGTCAGTGATGTTAACTACATGGTAGAACTGCTAGGCAGGAGGCAGAGGCACAGATTGTACCATGTTAACATGAAGAAGCCATACCATGACAGAGAGGCCCTGGTGCTAAGTATTTGCAGTGGATAGCAGGAGGAGTCTGAGGGGGATCTGGTGACTGATCTCCTCGGTGAGGCTCAGTCTGACATCTCAGTGGAAGGGTTAGCAATGTCCCAGCAGCTATCCCGTACCCAGGTTCAAGAAATCCAAGCAGTGTTACAGGAGTTTGGGGGCATGTTCAGTGGGAAACCAGGGTGCACCCACCTGGTGCAGCACCATGTGTATACAGGACCCAAAAGCCTTTTGAGCAGCACCCTTCCTTACAGGGTGCCTGAGCAAGTTAGACAGACTCTGAGGGAGGAGATACAGGAAATGTTGGAACTGGGGATAATCCTGGAGTCCAGCAATCCCTGGGCCTCCCCAGTGGTGCTGGTATGAAAGAAAGATGGCAGCACCAGGTTCTGTGTGGACTACAAGAAACTAAATATTCACACACAGTCCGATGCTTACCCCATGCCTAGGACAGATGAATCCTTAGAGCAGCTGGGTGGGTGTAACTTTTTAAATGTATATATTTTAACAGAAGATACTGGAAGAGAAGAGGTTAATCTCAAACTTTGAAAATAGTTTGAAATTAAATTACCTTGCTTACGCTTTAAAAATCGTATCTTACAGTTCTCAATGTAGCCAGCAACAACAAGTTTGTGCTAGGAAACTTCTTACATTGTCTTTGGGGTGAAATAATTGCTACTTTAGAAGGGTGGAGGTTTGAACTTGTTTTATCACTTCCAGGAGCTACAGCAGATCTTAGCAAGGCTCTGTGTGTGTGTGTGTGTGTGTGTGTGTGTGTGTGTGTGTGTGTGTGTGTGTGTGTGTGTGTGTATATATATATGCATTATTGACACACATGTGCTAAATCCTGACAGCGTCTAGCCAAGGGGGGGAAGCATGGGAACCAGAAGTCAGATGACCAGATGTATGTGATGTCATTCTGTAATCCATCACTAAAAATTAAATATTTTAATACTAGGTGAGACTGAAATCTCAGAGCACTCTGTTCTTGGAACCTAACAAGGAAGGACCCCTCACATGACCAGAGACTACTAATTCCTTAGAGCAGTCAGGAAAATATAGTGAGATTAGTTAAGTATTGTTTTTTCTGTAACTTTGTGAACCTATCCACCTGTGCTATTTTAATATTTCCTGTGTTTGAAATGCTGGTGTTTATTTTAAATAGACATTTAGTGTTTTCATGATCTTTTCTTATTTATTATTAAATATATTTAAAGCTTTCATTGTGGCTGGTCATTTAGAGAATATTTTAATCTCAGAGTATTTGTATATATTTGACAGCTCTGACCACTTCTGAAAGCCTTGCCGCATTGGCCAAGCATTATCATTTGCATTAATATTAATTTCACTCAGTATAATTGGGTACCCTTGAAAGAGCCTTAGAATAGCTGGCTTTGAAGTGTCTGGTGGTGGTGTAACTGTCTGTGCCAGCTTTTCCCTGTGTGTGTGTGTGTGTGTGTGTGTGTGTGTGTGTGTGTGTGTGTGTGTGTGTAAATCAAATCACATCACAGAGTGCGTGTGTGTGTGTCAGCTGCTTAGAGCAGGGACACCAAGCACTGATTCACAGAGAGGGTGCTGCAGGACTTGGCTTGGACACTTGGCTGAGGACCCAAACCTATAGCTGTACCAGTGGGGAGTCTTACTGGGTATCTGGAGACAGAGAGACGGGACCTAGCATCTGGACTGACTGTGTTCCCTTTGTGTTCTTAAGGAAAATTGTGCTTGATGCAGAGAGTTGCATCTGGAAACACTGTGTGTATCCATTTTTGTTCCAAGTGAACGTCTCTCTCCAGTGCCAGTAGTGAGGATTCCGACTCCTTGATTACTGGCCCAGAGTGGGGACGTCACACTTACCATTACAGTAGATGTCCTTCTCTTCATTGTTGCAGTATTCACTGCCTCTCTCCAAACCCCTTTTTTCTTTTGGATTTGATATTGGTTCCCCTCCTGGCCTGGCTGAGGGTCTACCTTTTCCATCTGCATTTTCTCCTCCTGGATGTGCATAGTATTTTTGTCCAGTAGAGACGGTTCTCTTCTGGGGCAATTCAGTTCTGGTTAACTGCATCTGTGTGTCACCTTTATGCCCTATGTCCTGTATGGGGTGAATATATGTGACGTATGGAATATACAAGATCTAAAGAATTTGATACACTGGCAGATCATTGGGCTATCCTTGTCAGGAGATTCCTGCTGTGAAGAATACTGCAATGGTGAAGAGAAGGACGTCTACTGTTATAAGATTTTACACAACTGTACTTTCTCAAATATTGCAAACAGTTTTGAGGTTTGTGGCTGTGGAATTGCATTTCCAGCGTATTTCCTTGGCCTTTACCTGTTACACCAAGAGTAATACCCATTTCCAGTGGTGACACACTACAGAATCACAAGCATCCACATTTATCCTTACAGAATATTTGCCTAATTTTGGCACAGTGTATGTAGCAGATGGGGCCATAGGTCTTTGGATTGCACTTTCCAGTGCCTGATTATAATAATCTTTACTCTGAACATTTAGAACTCTAAGTTAAGCCCCAACCACAGTGTTATCTTCCTGAGGGTTTTCTTGGACACAACTGTATGCAGGGCTTTCTTGCCAAAGGAAAAGATTGAGACCCTTACTGCCCTCTTCAGTACCTTGGTAGCATAGCCCCATTAGATTGCCAGGCAGCCCTTTTGCATTCTTGGTCACATGACCACAACCATCATCATGGTATTGCTCACCAAGCTGCACATGAAGAAACTACACTGGCTCATGAGGAGCCTATGGAACCAGCAAAACAGAAATAAATTGCTTAATTGTTATAAGAGGTTGCATTCTACCTACTTTGACAGTTCACTTAAGCAAACTAGTAAAGAACATAAGGGAACTATTGGGAAGCTCAAAGCTGAGAATGAACTTAAAATAGCCACTAAAACCAAAAAAACAAAACAAACTGAAAGTCTTTCTTTGTCAGGAAGTTAAGAACTAACATGCAACAGTTTCAGAGCTAGTCCATAATAATGCTGCATATTCTAAACAAAAGAAATCGTTATTTTCCTATCTAAAAATGTTACAAAAATTTTATTCCACCCAAAGTTACAGGTACTCTACAGGCTTAACAATCCCAGCCACCCCCTTTAATTACTATGGAACAAGTGTTTTTCATGTCTCTCAAAAGCTAAGAATACAACATACATTGGTCCTGATAATATACCATGTCTCCTGATTATCAGTGCCAAATATTGCATAACTGAACCCATGGCTTTAACCTTTCCTGAAGTCTGGAAAACAGCCATTTTAATGTCATTACAGAATGTTTGTCCAAACCATGTACCTTGGAAATTACAGTCCCATTAGTCTCACGAGCCTCATTTGTCAATCTATGGCACCTGTCTCTGACCTCATTAATCTAAACATCGAAAGTCTCTTAATCACAGACTCGCATCAATTCAGCTTTGTAAAAGGAAGGTTCTGCCTCTTCAGCCTCTTTCATTTCTTTGAAAAACTAACCAAAGCACTAGAAAGACGTTATGCATTCCATAATAGCGTATCTGCCCCTGGCCAAGGCCTTTGATACTATTCTCTGTCCAGGCATTTTTAACAGACCTGTAAATCTGAATATATATCCTTATGTTGTACAGTGGATAGCTAGCTCGTTGTCTGACAGAACCCATGTGGTTTGTCACAAGTACCACTGCTGAAAGCAAATATGTTATCAGTGTGTACCACTGGGCTCATTGCTGGGTTTTTCCCTATTTGGCATCTATTTCTCTGACCTTCAGGCCAATACTGCTGGCTTGCGGTTATCTAAGTTTGCAGACGACTGTAAATTGGGTGGCATTTGCGGATCTTCCACTGACTCAGTCGCCCCTGCATGGGTTAGATCATGTTTACAATTGGTGCAAGGTCAGTGGTCTCAAATTAAATGTGAGAGAATGTAGTATGGTTCATTTTGGTAAACAAAACATTTTCACATACCATATAGGTGACATTGTCCTCCAATCAGGCTGTCATAATGGATCTAGACACTTTTGTTGGATAATTCCTTATCGTTTGACCATCATGTCTGCACAGTAGTATGGAACACCTAAATGGTTCATCTAATTTCCAAAGACATTTCCTCTAGATACAAAGAAGTGTTAGTTCCCCTTTACTTGTATCTCATCAGACCCATTGGATGACTATAGTGCACCTTTTGACTTGTATATGTCTAAACATATCATTCAGCTTGAGACACTTCAGAGATTCATAACTAAAAAGATCAGTGCCCTCAAAAATCTTAGTTATCAGGACAGACCAGTAACCCACTGTCTGTACTCAGCCTTTTATACCTGTCAGTGGAGAGTTGTATATCGCCTTTCATGCCATGTGAGATCCAACCCTCTTTAACCTCCTTTTCCTTTGCAGAACAAATGGTACCTCAGATTCACAGTTAAATTAACTAAACCTTCATCAACTGATATGTATGACATACTAGCATGATAGTTATATTAAAATGCGTAAACGTCTACTACATGTCAAACAGGAAAGAACACTTTCCACCTTCAAGGTAAACCTAGATAATTGGATGGGCAGCTTCAAATTCTCCCCTAATGTATCTTGCCTTGCCCTCTTTGTGGCTGGAAGGAACCTTTGAATACAGGTTTTTGGCTAGAGTTGTAATCGTATGCAGATTGATTGCCTAGTACTTTCTTATGAACCAACCCCGAGACCATACTCTGTATCAGAAAATAGTTGCTGTGATGGATAGAATAAATCAAGACCAACAAGAATATGACCTTCTGGCACACTACTCCAGACTAGATTTTCACCACGGATGCCTCCAATCAGGCCTAAGGAGCACAAATAAGGCTTAGGAGCTCAGGGAAACTGAAAGGCAGAAGAGAGAGGAGAGCAAGGCCCACATAAATTTGGAAGAAACGCTTGCAACTTAGCATGTACTCCAGGCATTCAGATCAGTTATGAGACTTGGAACCTAGAAAGTGGTTACAGACAATAGCATTGTCATGTGGTACATCAGCAAACAGTGTGTGTGTGTTGGGGGGTATTCAGGCTGGCAGAGCAGACTTAGGTGCTGGCTCTGAAGTTCATTCTTCTGCCGATACCTACCTATATTCCCTCGCAGGGCAGCCCCTTTGCAGGTCTGCTGAGCTGGATTTCAGAAGACAAACATAACAGTTACTCCACAGGAAAGTTTGTCTGTCTCTCATTGGTGAACAGATGGGATATACCGGACACAGACATTTTTGTCTTTCTGAACAACCAGCTAAACAGAATTCTTTTGTAGAGTACCTCTCAAGAAAGGTTGGACAGTGGATGCTTTCTGCCTGAATTGGAGAGGTCTGTGGCTGCATGCTTTCCCTCAGTTTCCCTTTTTCCCTTAAGTAAAGAGAGGCTAAAAATAATAATGTTTATTCCTTTCTGGCTAAGGTAGCATTCTGTCTCTCGCCTGGTTCAGCTGGCTAGGGAAAATCATAACTTCCTGCCTCAGCAACTGGACCTTTTAATGCAGTTGAAGGGATTCTGCATACATTCCAAACTCTGCATCTTGGACATTGTCTCACATCCTCTTTTATGTTAGGTATGCCCCCCCCCCAAAAAAAAAAAAACAAAGTACCAGAAAGTCTTACCCACATAAGTGGAAAAGTTTTTCCTCTCTGATGCCACAAGATGAATTTGCAACCTAGTGTGAGGATTGTGTAGACATTCTTGTATCTCTCAGAGCTGTTTTCTACTGGCCTAACATATTTGTCCATTAAAGTACATCTGTCAGCCATCTCACCTTGCTTTCCCTTTGCTCCCTCTTAGTTTCCAGATAGCCTGTCAATTAGTTCCTAAATCCTACTGTTTGGGCCACATAAGCAGGCTTTAGCTCCATCTGAGGCCCTTAAGTTCTTGATGGAAAAAAATAATCTCACCCCCACCCCCCCCAATCCAGCTGCATTTGCAGATTTCAAATTCCTCTTTTGTAAAAATGTTTTTCTAGTTGCATTTACTTCAGTTTGGAGGGTTTCAGAATTGCAGGCCCTTAGGTTTAAACATCCTTTTCTTATATTCCGTAAGAATACGTCACCTTAGCCGACTTCAAAGAATTTTTCCTCAGGTAGATAGCAAATGTTTGAGGTGTGATGGGGAAGAAACAGGCAAGTGAGAATATGTTTTTGGAGGATAATGAGTTGGCAGATTTAAAAAGTTCACAGCAGAGTATTCTGTTAGAAATATTTGGGGAGCAAATGGCCATAAAGAAATTATTCTTTTGAACTGAGACACAGGATCTAAATTTCCTAGACGTCATAAGGCCTTAATAAGTTTAATTCTGTTAGTTGCAAAAAAGCAATTACTAGAAAATGGAAATAAAAATCCAAACCAACCATATTTGAAGTACTGAATATTGTAAAAGAGATAAAATAACCGGGGGTGGGATTTTTAAAAAGAGAAGGAGCAAACTACATAGAAATAAATGTGATTTGTGGGAACAATACATGTTGAATAATGCTCAGGAGGAGGAGTAAGGTTTAAGGGAAGGTGGGAAATGAGAAATTTATGTAATGTTGGACTGAATAACAGTTTTTATAACGAAAGATAGTTTATATCTAATGTATAATGTATGTAGATGAAAACATGTTAATATGATTTGCTTTCTGTTAATGTGTCTGTTTTAAGTGATAATTTAATAAAGGAGTTTAAAAATAAGGATGCGGTCAACTTGTACACTAACCAACTCTTTTTTGACTAAGGTAAATAAAGGGGTAGCACTTAATCTGTTCAGTTGTCAGTATTTTTCCTCTCCCTAGAATAAGGGAGGAAGGGGGAGTCTTATCTTCACCGAGTGTTCACAAGCAATTCAGATTCTAATTGGGCAGGACAAAATAGTTTAGAAAATCTGAACAGCTTTTAGTGTCCTTTACAGGAAAGAAAAAAAGGGCTGCTTGAATCCGAACCAGTCATTTCTTAGTGGATAATGCACTGTACACTTCTGCCATAAACTGCATTGAAAAAGTGACTCAATTTGGTATAGTGATTTCCTAAGTACCAAATTTGCTGCTCTCCCCTGATGGTGAATTTCTACTTGGATATCTAAGAAGAGCAGAGTCATAGGTTAGTTTTTGCCACAAGTCAGACAAAAGCTACAGGTTAAGGAGAAAATAACTGAATGCCAAGAATAAAAAAAGATTACTGTAAAGTAGATCATCGGTATGGTTCGTATGGCTCCGGCATAAAGGAAGACCTTGGCTCTAAAGTTAGCTAATCCCAAAAAGAAAGTATTGCGGCTGGATATGACCTGGATTCCAGATTCTTCCAATTTCAAATGGAGCTCTAGAAAATCTCAACTAAGCTGTCTGATATGCTTATAGACAATGAAAAAAATAGTGTGTGTGGAAGCCATTTTATCAGAGCATTCAAGTAAGACATGAGAGTCATGGATATGAGAACCAGAATGGCATCATAAGAATCTCACTTGGATACTATCAAACCTAAACTGGAAGATTTACAACAAAGAGTTAGAAAAGAACCTCAGATTTTCTGGTGTTCCCCATGAGAGAGGAGGGAGGGGACGACATCTTGTTTATGCAGGCACAGATTGCAGAATGGTGTCAGATTCAAATTAGGGGTATAAGAACAGAGAGGACACAGAGTCTTCCTTCTTTGGAATCTATGAGTCTAGATATTGTTGCTAGTAATGGGGCTATGCTGCTAAGGTACTGAAACCTCTTAATTAAGGTAACAAGCCCTTTCCAGCCACTGGAAGTCATGCAAAAGATTGATGATAAGCGACAGTAGGGTATATATTGTGAGCAGAACTTTCCAGGGGAAATGTACGCAAACCAATTGAGATTCCAGTGGATTGCAAAAATATGCATACAGACTAAGTGGAGATTCCTCCTGCAATGTCCAGCTGACATGAGAGATAGTCTGCTGAGTGGACCTGCCATTTACATTTACTAGAAGTAACAGAGATCAGACTGCAGTGTTTAATGTCCAGTCAAGGTGGTAATTTAGCTCAGCCACAGTAATTGGCAGAGGGGTGTGGGCAGGACCAAGTAGTGCCCTGCAGCATGAAGACATCTGAACCCTGTCTTTTGTAGAAGAGAATGCCGAAGAAAGCAAAGAACGTACTGATGGTTAAGTCAGAGATCTACAGCCCTCTAAGGTTATACAGAACTCTCCCTAACTGAAGCACTGGACTACGCTGGCTGTGTTCAAGTGAATGTGCAATGCTTCTGTAGCACAATTAATGTCACTTGACATGTTTGTTTCTCCTTCTCATTTCCCTGTCCCTTGTTTCCTTTTTTTTCTTTGTCTTCCCTTCCATGGTAAATTTAATAGAAAATATATCACAAGGAAAAACAAAGGAAAACAAAAACAAAGTGGGATGGAAAGTCTCAAGAGTTGCTTTTGCTGCTTTCTGCATGTGTGACATGATAGAGGTTGTCATGGGTAACTGTCACTTTGCTGGACTGCTCCAAGCTATTCAAATTTAGCAAGGGCTAAACTGGGACCATAGAGTTGAGGTAAGCAGTTGTCTGCAATGTAGTGAGGCAACTGGTTTCAAAATCCCTGCAAAGGAGGCAGCCAGTTAGTTTTAAAGAGTAACTGCAGCTGTAATCCCTCTGCACAAGAGTGGGCCATCTACAGACCCAGAAGTCTAACTAGTCTCATATGCAAAGCCATATAAAGAGTTATCATGTAAATGATAAACAGTGACATAGAAATCCATCAGAAAATGGATCCAACCCTATTTGATTTTGTCAAGGGCAGGTCATGCCTACTCAGTCTGGTGGACAATGGCATAATGGTCCATACTGCCTATCCTGACCTGGCCAAGGCATTCAACACAATACTCGACTCGGGCATTGTGGACACTCACAAAGTTGGGTATAAACCCCTTTGTCACCCACTGGATAGACAGCCAGCTCACAGGACCAAAGAAGTTAGGATAAGGGAGTCTACTTCCAGTTAGGAAAAGGGAGTCTACTTCCACAAAGAAACTGGTCACTTGTGGAGTCCCTCAGAGTTCTGTGCTGGGTGCATTTGTTTTTGGTTGTGAAGTCAAGGCCAACATCAAGGGCCTGTGGCTGACCAAGTTTGCAGATGATTGCAAACTAGGTGCAGTTATAGAATCTCCTCAAGACACAAATACCATCCAAGAAGGCCGGACACAGACAAATAACTCGTGCCAGAGTCACAGTCTAAAACTTAATGCTTAGAAATGCATAATAGTTTCCTTTGGGAAGTCGGCTACCCCTTGAAACTGTCACATTGATAATACATCCCTAATAATAGACCCAGTATTGAGGGAGTTGGAAACGCATGTTAATAGCAACCTTGACTTTGACCACCATGTGTCTATAGTGGTAAGGAAATCATGCTATTTTGAGCAACTTATTAGTAAGGTTATGGCATCTAGGTTAAATGATGCCATCATTCCACTTTACTCTGCCCTCATCAGACCAGTAACTGAGTTTAACACCCACTTCAGTGTGTACCTGACTAGGCTAATGCAACAACTGTAATGTCCACAGAGGTTACTCACAAAAAAGAATACAAAGCATAAACAACATTGCCGCAAAGCCCTATCCCTCTACTCTGTCTCCTACAGCCTGTTAAGAGATGATCTGATGCATGTCTGCAAAACAAATAGCATCAGATTTAGGGATCTAAACCTCATCTGAGATAAATAGGACATGTAGGACCTAAATTTCGTCTACAACTTAAATAGGATGTGTTGGAGGGACAGGTATGAGTCTCTGAGACTATCCCTTCTGTGGAACAGGTTTCCCTTGTATGTAAAGCAGAGTTCTTCTCTAACCCAATAAAAGCATAATTTGTACCAGGGGATGGAGAATTGGAA
Source organism: Protopterus annectens (assembly GCF_019279795.1). NCBI lineage: Eukaryota > Metazoa > Chordata > Ceratodontiformes > Protopteridae > Protopterus > Protopterus annectens. Next base: position 452,290,391 of record NC_056727.1, read on the forward strand.
ACTTAGTCCTGGTGTGGCACCTACGTATCTCATAGACAGAGGCAGGCAGCCTGTTAATGCTTAAGCGCCCAAGCCTACATTTAGACCAGCTATTGCACAGGTAGGGTCTAATGGTGGAGGAGTCTCAATTTGCATCAAGCATACCTCAAGGCTGGTCATACGTTATGACACGCTTGAGCTTCTCTGTGTCCAACACACTATATCCTTATAAGCTATAGTCCCCTCCATGACCCAGGAAGCACATACCACCTACTTGAATGTTCTAGAGGCACTCCCCATTCACCCAACTCATTATTCAGGAGTGACTTTAGCTAGCCCAGTCTTAACTGAGAATCGTACTTTAACCTCAAACAAGCAGGCCCAGAGATGCTGGACTTTAACACTAACACCCTTGAACAACTAGTCACCTCCACATGGGGTATAAATATCTTTGGCCTGGTCCTCACGAATATGGGGGGGTGATGCAAATTCCTCATTGGTCAGGTCATACCACTAAGTTATTTTCCTTGAAATATTAAGTCTGTTACCCCTGCTAACCTCATAACATTTAGAAACTATTCCAAGGCTAACCACATCCTAAATAGTGACAATCAAGCAAAATTCCAAGCCCACCAAACCCTGAGAACACAGCTACCTATGCAGAATTTTTGCAGAAGCCCTGAGTTAAATAGCTGGTTAGAGACAGGTGTATCTACCCAAAATGACTGCAGCACAACCTCCAAAAACAAGCCATCTTGGTGGAATCCCAGTATAAATAGGTTGTATAACTAAAGAAATAAAATCATATCCAAAAGCAACAAGGACATTGATCAGCAAGGTTAAAAACTCCCTCATCAATCTCAACAAGCAACTCGGAGACTAGTCAGTTCCACCAAAGCCAAACTAAAGTTAAACATAGCCTCCAGAGCTAAGGGCAGTCATAAGGCTTTCTTCAGTTAGTTCCATTCACCATAAGTGTGGCACACTACTGGGTGTTGCCCTTAGGTTGTGGACATAATGTGTACAGAACTAGTGGATACAACAAATCTACTGGCCATTATATTTAGTTCCAACTTGGCCATCCTGTCTCCCCCACCCCAGGAAATACACTGCACCATTTCTACACCAACTGTCACTAGGGAGCAGGTCTTCACTGTGCTTTCTTAGGACAAGAACATTGCTTCAGTGGGCCCTGATAATATCTCAGCATTCCTCCTGAATAGCATGAAATATAGACCTGTTAGGCCTGCTAGAATCTGTATTTAACCATAGCCTCTAGAAAGGCTTTGTGCTTAATGAATGAAGGACTGTAGTGGTTATCCTTCTACACAACAGCAGACCTTCCACAGATTTGCAGAACTGCAAATCTATTAGTCTGACTAGTGTCATATGCATCATATGCAAGGCTAGGGAAAGAATTATGGCTCTGATAAACAGTGACACAGGAACACAGACACTGGACCCTACCAGTTCGGTCTTATCAAAGGCAGGTCATGCCTACTTTAACCTGGTGGATGTGTTTAAGGGGGTCACTAAAGCTATAGATGAGGGCAAAACAGTGCACACTGCCTACCTTTGACCTGGCTAAGACATTCAACACGATACTTACAGAATTAGGCATAAACCCATATGTCACTTAATAGATAGCCAGCTGGATTACTGATAGATCACAAGAAGTTAGGATAGGGGAATCCACCTCCAAACAGGTCAGTCACTAGTGGAGTCCCACAGGGATTGGTGCTGGGACCTGTTATTTTTGGCATTTACTTGTCTGAAGTCACGTGCTTCTGGCTGACCAATTTTGCAGACAGTAGCAAACCAGGCATTGTCTTTTAATCCTGTAAAGACACGGATACCTTTCAAAAGGGCCCGACACAGACAACCAATTGGTGCCATAGCCATGGGCTGTAACTCGGTGTGAAAAAATGCATAATAAGCACCCTTTGGAAAGATGGACACCCCTGCAAATCACCATCTTGATAATACACCTAAAGTAGACCCAGGAGTCCGGGATCTAGGAACACATGTTGACAGTAACCTGAATGTTGATCATGTGTCTACTGTGGGGAGAAAATAATTCTGTATTACACAACTTAAGTAAGGGCATGGAATCTTGGTTGAAGCAGTTCATTGTTCCGCTGTACTCCGTAGAGGTTCCTCACAAAAAGAATACAGGGAGTAAATGACAAAGTCCTGTTCTTATGGTCCCAAATCTCTATCCCTGTACTCGGTCTACTACAGAATGCTGAGTGGGGATCTATGCCTAGTCTACAAGGCATCCATTGATCCCACTGTGATGGATCTTTTGCACATACACACAACAGTTAGCATCATAAATACCCTATCTAAGGACCTAAACCATGTCTGCGACATGTTGGAGTGCCAAGTATGTATCTCAAAGATTACATTTTCTCTGGAACAGGCTTTATATCCATGTGAAGCAAAGCTCATCCCTAACCTTACTGGCTGCCTGCATGCATGAGACAATTGAGACATTATCTCAGGATGCCCGTTTCCATCAAGCTGGCTAGAGAGATAGTAGGAAAGTGCATATCCATGGTCTCAGATACTTACTGAATGCTCTACAAGAGGGGCATAGGAGGGGTTTACAACTGACTTGCCTGGGTGCTGTTTCGGTAAAGACTTAGAATTTAGGTGTAAACTCATGGTGTAGTAGTTTCTGTGTCTAAACCTGATGCTTATGATGCAACCAAGTTCTGAGGAAAGTTAAGAGTTGTATTGTATGGAAAATTGAGATTCTAGGTACCTGCAGCTATACAAGGCATTGCCAGCCATTGCTGCATAATGCTAAGCATCGTGCAAACTCAGTGACTTAATACAGGCAGAGAAGAACAACAAAGAAACAGTCGCCTCTGCTCAGTCACAGCAGCACACTCTTGGGTTTCTTCAGTGATTTTCAAGCACAGAAGAGACCAGGTGTTCTCTATTCCTACTAGACTGCAGACCAAACTTCTCTAAACTTTTTGATCACTTAAAGAATCTGAAAGTGCAGAATCACAAAAAATAGCACTTTAAAATATCAGTGGCAGCTTGTCATCTTAGAATATAAAGAATAAGTGCAGTGCAGCAAGTTAAGGACTTAGCTGGCTTGGAGGAGGCTGGACATCAGCAGAAGCACTAGTTGCTAAGTTCTGTGCAAATGAGCCCAGTATTGCGCAAATGTGATGGCATACAGGCAGAGAAAATCAACAAGCAAGCAAAATAACCCATCTGGCCAGTTACAACAGCGTGCTCATGTTCCTTCAGTGACTTTCAAATACAGAAGAGATCAGGCTACCATCTGCTCCAACTAGAGTGCAGACCAAACTTCCCAAAACCTTTTTGATCATTAAAAGAAGCTCCATCGCTTCCTGATTCCTCAGCTGCTTTGTCTTCGCTGTCCAGGTTTCTGTTCCATACAACAGCTTTGGCCACAATACTGTTTTTTAGACCTCACTTTTCAGCTTCTTTATCATTTTTCTGTCAGGTAATCATTGTGCCATTTGGCTGCAGCACGCCCTGGTTATAGCTTTGACCTCCTAATTCAGATTTCCTTTCTCTACAATCACACAATCTATATTCTTAAAGCTGTTAACCTGTTTCCCTTCTATGTCAGTTTTCAGTTTCTTTTGATATTTTCATGTTCAATACCATGACTTCTGCCTTGTCTTTGCTCAGTTTCATCCATGTGCCTTCAGCTTTGAGTTACAGTCACCTGTAGGTTCATAGGTGTGTACTAACCTAACAACTACTGGGATCTTTTTACGCTTATTCATACGCCCCAAATCTCTGGACAAGTTCTGGTACCCTTGATAAATGTATGCAGGGGCTTGGGAAATGAAGTATTTACAAGTAGGGGCCTGGGAGATGAACCATTTACAGGATGCCTTTTCCCTTTAGACACATAGGTGGCAAACCAGGGATACATTTCCTGTTCCCCATTCAATTGAAGAGGCTACAGTTGAATTGGGTTGGGGAGGAACTCTGTCTCACATGGATGGGGTACCTTTTCTAGAAAAGAGGTAGTCTGTGGGTTTACATACCTGTCTCTTCAGCAGTTCATGGTTTCATAGGTGTTTACTAGGCTAATGAACACAAGGGCCTTTTTAACCGTAGCCATGCATCCCAAATCTCTGACGAGTTCTGATACCCTTGATAAATGTAAGCATGGGCCCAGGAGATGAACCATTTGCAGGTTATCTCTGTCCATTAGAGGTGTACAGTGGATATAACAAGTGTACACACCCCTGTTAAAATGCCAGGGTTTTGCGATGTAAAGAAATGAGACCACAATAAATCATCTCAAAACTTTTCCCACCTTTAATGTGACCTATAACCTGTACAATTCAATTGAAAAACAAACAAATCTCTTAGGGAAAAAATATAAAAAATAAAAAACGTACAATACACTGGTTGCATAAGCTGGTTAGTCTGTGTACAACAAGATGTTGGTGAAATTTCAAGGGTGCTTTTACAGGAAGAATGTCATCTCAAGGTGTCAGTGTCTATGCAGGGCAGTGCCAAATGGTTTACTATCATTTCCTCAAACCAGCTCAGTTCGAGTGTTCAGATGTCCGAATCAACTGATCGGAAATCACAACACTGAACACAAAAAATGTAGAATGCAGCATTTCGGTATAGACAAAATGTCAAAAATGTTGACTTTACAGAAAATGCTGCACTTCCGGTCAACAATAACAAAACACATTTGCAGGAGGGCAAGCCCCCTACACCCTCACACCCCCCCTACTTATATATACAAACTCTGAGATCACACTTCAGTGAGGGAAAGGGTACATGTCCAACCCCCACAATAGTGTGATCTACATTCAGAATGTTGAAATTCACAACAGCAAATGCACACTAGCATTCGCTGTTGTGTATGTCGACATTTTTTTTTCCGCATGTCAAATTGAGCGATCGGACATATGGAATTCGAACGGAGTCCAATCGCCCTATCGATAGTAAACTGTCCAAACACTTGAGGGGCAGCTACTAAAGTAGACCCTGATGATTTATGGATGAAGTATTTAGGAAGATATTCTGAAGCAGCTAATCAAACAGTACTTAACTGAAAAGAAAGAATTAGCTTTGTCAAGAGTAATGAGAAGTAGGAATTCACCTAATTGGTTACTATCTGGCTTTTACTTGTGCTTGTCCCACCACAGCTTTGCGCTGCTGAGATACAGTGTCCCCTTGTTTCTTCTCTTGCTAGAAGCAAAACAGTAGCACCAGTCCCAAGATAAGAAGCAGTCCACAGACTCTCTGGTGATCAACAGTCTTGTCCCGAATGATGCAGGGGTCTGTAGGCTTGTTTAGCCATTTTCTGGTAGATGTCTTGAATAACAACCAGACTTGTCAGTAAGGTCCCACACAGACACTCGCTGCCCAATCAGATACAGTCAGGAATCGATGCCCCCTGCTCATTCTCTCATAAAGATCAAAACAGTAGAATAAATTTCAAGCTGGCACATAGGAAGCAATTGTCAGGCTTACTGGTGATCAGCAGTTGCCAGGAAATAATGTCCTTATGCTCCTTTTCTCACCAGGAGCAAAACAGAAGCACTAATCCTAATACTGAGAAACAGAATGTAGTCTCTCGAATAATTGGTAGTCTTGAAGTAGATGTTGCAGATTTTAAAGGTAAGATGGAAAAATGAGTTAATATCCTAAGCCGCTGTATATGAAAGAAGATGCAACTTCAGCTTTAGCTTTACCTATCTAATAGGAGACCCACTAATTTTAAAAGAGCAACATAGATAAGATCATAGCCGGGCTTAGGCATAGGCCAGCTCGGTGGCTGCCTACTGTGCCACTTAAGCAGGGGCACTTTTCCAGTAATCTGGATGGTGTAGGTATGCCAGGATGGGGGCATCAAGTGGTGTAGGGGGGGGCGCTGTGCCTAGGGCACCAGTTGACCAAAGGCCGGTCCTGGATAGGATGGGGGCGGTCACTTAGTATACTGGCTCTGTGTAATACAGTGTGGTAGCTGATGCATTTAAATAGCTGAAGGGGAGTGACTTGACAAAGTTATAATTTTGTGTTTACTGATAATGGCCAATGAAAGAGGAGAGGGAAGGAAATGTATGGTCAAATTAGCATAAGGGTCGAACAACTAGAGAGAGAGAGAGAAAGGGAGTTGAGTTTAAAATCACAACAGCACCAGGGTGGGGAAAATTTTAATTTCTGTGTGACTCACAAGAGAGGCAACTGTTTTCTCTTTCCTAGTTTAAATATGCAATTGAAAGCAAAGTACAATTAAAACGCATTGTAATGAAAATACACCACACTATACAAAGTAGAAGACAATGAAGCAATACAAAAATTACAAGAAAGCAATATAAAAAAAAAAAAAAAACTAACCTTTTCCTCTCAGCAGTCTATGGAAGAGCCTGAGTGAGCTTTACAGTAAAGTCCATACTGTTAAAGAGTAAAAAGCTCTGCTGGGTTATTTAATTTAGATCTTGCAAATACATTTGATCCCCTGCAATGAGCACTGTTACTTTTCCTGTATAAATGCTCAGAAGCACTTTTGTCAGATACTCCGATGCCTTCCCGGACCTTTCAACAGTGGACCGTTTGAAATGCTTCATTTTCCTCTACGCTGTTTGGATGCCTCACATAGAAAGAGTGGTTACTTGTTCTGTCACAGTCCTGCTACTTCCTCCTCAGAACAATTAAGCATTTAGAAACATTTTCTTTCAGTAATGGTTCCATGCAGCTAATGTTTAGAATAACCTTCAGATTTCCTTTTTGAACACTTGGAAGTGCTTCTCTGTTATCAGCAAAATTGCCCGAGTTGGACTTTTCATTTCCTATATCATTAGTTGTTCTCCTGCCCATCTCAACAGCAGCTCAAGGCTTCCTTGATTAGTGCATTTCTAATATTGGTGTCAGTCAACTTTTTAATGAAGCGACTTTTATCACAGGGGTGGTACAGTGACACAGTGAGTAGCATTTCCATCTCACAGCAGGATGTTTACTGACTCGTATCTAAGCTAGGGTGCCTTCTGTGCAGAATCTACATAATGCTGCCTGTGTTTGCATGGGTTTTCTATAGGTGATTAAATTTGCTCCTATATACCAGATTCATACAAATGGCAGATTGGTGACTGTAAACTGTCCATTAGAGTGGGTAGGAGTGTGTCTGTGTGTGTGTGTGTGTGTGTGTGTGTGTGTGTGTGTGTGTGTGTGTGTGTGTGTGTGTGTGTGTGTATATAAAAGAAAGGCGTACTTCTGACCCCTTCTAATTTAATAATCTCTGTGGATGGTGGAGGCTATTCATGGTGTTGCTGTGCAAGTCAGAAGTGGCTCAATAGTACAGGTAGAATTGATGCTTTTGCAGCCCCCCTTTCACTTTTTTTCTGAACGAGGCATAGCATTTTATTAGATATATGTCATCTATTGATGCTTGTGTACCAGTGTGGGGTTATTGCAACTGCATCTGTTGTCAGCTTTCCTTACTTGAAGCCTCTAAGGCTTTTGCATTGATGTACATGATGCTTCGTGTAACATGGGTTCTTAAAGATTGTCTGACATTGTTCTATGTTTGCTTCAGCTCTCAGTGCAAAGCATGCTGTTTATTACCATATTAGTTGTTAGGGTATTGGTATTGTTAGTAGTAACCTGCATGTTGAACATAACCTATCCCACTACAGTGACCTGTTCAGCTGCCAATACACCCTGCAGGATATGGCTTGATCTTAGTTTTCATGCTTTCTGGACTGTAGGACTGAATAGTCCAAAGTGCCTTCTGACCTTCATTCTCTTTAGTTGAATAGTTTAAGTGAAGCAAAGCATCCTCTCCATGATGATCACTGCACAGTCCGAAATGTTTTTTAAAAAGGTATGTGCTTTGCAGTTGCAGTACCACTCCAAGTTGTTACATATTCAAGTATTTTAGTAATTTACCCCTTCCTAGTAGAAAACTGATATAATTGACTATGTTTCATTTTTTATGTCTTTAGGGGAAGTGTCCCTGTGTGAAGAGTATATCCATTTGAGCTGAGGCTTATTTTTTGAGTTCCATAAAAGCATAACTGAGTGCAGAATTCATCTCTATTAGAGAACACAGTATGCACATATAAATTATGCATGACATTTCATTTGTACTGCAGATGATCTTTGACAGATAACATAAGCAAAAAGCCATCTCATTTTAAGATCTTTCTCCCATATAATTAGTGTGAATAATTAAATGGAATAAGTGTATCGTATTTTCAACCTGTCAGTAATATGACAGCTGCTACTTGTCTTGCTTTAATTATGATTTACAACATTGTACAAATATCACATATTTGTAATCGGCAAAAGTGTTCATCACAATGTTTTCAGTAGGGCATATATAATTTCATAGCATTGCAGATTGCTTAATTTTTTTATCAATGTATTCCTTTTTGATAAGCAGGAAACCCCACTGCAGGCACAAGTGCCCGTGTCACATGAGCAGTGAACTAGAAGTAGCAGGTTTTAGAGTTGAGACGTACTTATAGAGAAAACTTTCACATGATTTTAACTTGAATTCTGTCCTTTTATAATTAAATATCCATAAAATATACTTTGCATAAACCTTAAATCTAATATTTATCCTTAATAATATGTTTAAACCCTCTTGCAAACAAAATCTTCACTTTCAAGTTATAATGCATTATTCCGAGCAAATATATAATGCATTATTCCAAGGACAAAACACTTGACTTAGATGCTTAATTATAGTGTAGTTTGAGTCTGCCTGTGTGTAATTTGGAAGTATGGAATTTGCATAATTGTATGTATATAAGACTAAAGTGTATGCTAAATTTTCCATGATTCTTAATTTAATATAATTATTTGATCTGACTGTGAAGGCCCCCTGCAGTGAGTCAGTGTTGGGATTTCCTGCTCTGACAACCTGATCTCAACACAAAATTTTTTTATTCTGTAGTTTCTGGATTTGCTTATCTGAACTAGGAATTTTTGCCCAGCCTTTTACTCTGATTACACTGTTCAAGTATCAGTCCTATTGTTCATCACTAGATGGTTCTTAAATTCCATGCTGAATGCACTAAAAACACCCAAGTGGCCTTGCCACTAGACAGGACCTGCACTGTCTCTGTCTTTATTACCTGAGCCAAAAACATAGAATGAAGTGCTACCTCTGTCAGTGCTTCAAGCCAGCCAGCAGGATGAGAAGATGTAAGCTCAAGGCCCACATACCCAGTCACATGAAGGTAGACATGGAGAGTAATAAGCACAGGGATTAGCATAAGGGTTCTTTGAGCAATGCTAAACAGGTATAAGGGCATGAGGAGTGCTTAGGGAATCAGAAAGCCAGGCATCATCAAGAGCTTCTTTCTTTGAAGCCTGCTGAAGAAGATGCCTCAACTCCTTCATGCTGTGTGCTTTTCTTCAGCTAGTGAAGGACTGTGGATCTAATGATGCAGAAAGTGACTGAAGTGGTACCAGATGGTCTTCTGTTTTTGGAGAACATATCCCGGAAAGCTAGCATCCCCCTTACACTTGAATATTCAGACCAACATAGCAACTGGTTTGCTTCCAGTGAGGTCCCAGTAATTGAACATGGCCTGAGGGACTTTACTGTCCTCATATTTATTTATACATACTTGTATTTGTTAACTGGAGTGGAGCACTGATCCACTTGGACCTTTCTCAGTCCCATCCAAGAACATGGCTTGTTCAAGTTCTTTGATCAGACTCATACATTAGGCAAATGGGGACAGAAGAAGTCAAACTCTGAAATGCTGGAAGCAGCTTGTTAACAACTCATAGCCTTAATTATCTACACTAGTTGCCACTTTGCAGGGATTTACTTTGAACTGAAAGGGTTGAGGAGTCTCACTTGGTTTACATGCTTGGTAGGCGTTCTGTTGCATCTCTGATGGCAGGTATTAGGACTTTGACATCTTTTAGAAGTTGATCTTGTGGATGCAGAAATGCACCCCCCCAGGCAGAACAGTTTGTTGTTTTTGCAGTGCTGTGGGTAGGTCTGTTCTGAACATGTGCCATTTTCAATGCTTTCCCTGAGCACATTGACTGGACAACCAGTGCCTTCCTACCATTTGTTGTTTGCACATGTAGCATGATTACATTTTATAGTTCACTTCATAATCAGGGAAATATCCCTTTATGAAAATGGTAGTGTTCAGTCATAGGCAATGCAAGAAGAACTGATGGAGAAGAAAATTATTCGGAGATTTACTTTTTCTTGAAGCTAACCAAACACAGCTGAAACAGGGTAAGAGAGGCAACTGCTTAGTTGCTAGCTACCCCTCTAACCTAGACATGATAAACCAAATGTATAGCAGAGCTGTATCTTTGTATGTGGTCTTACGCATTTTCGATAAAGCTGAGAATATTGAAGTCTGCCCTAGACCAGGCCACCTATTCATACATTTCTATCAAGAAGCTTCTTTCTTTGCAGAGGCAGACAGGGGTGTCAATCATTATTCCTTTAGTGTAGTAGCTGTAATTCAATGCATAGTGCATCACTGTAATAGCGAGCGAAGTCTTGTCTGAAATGTTACCGACGAAAATGATGCTAGCAAGCTATATTTAAGGGATATCTCTGCAAATAATACTGTGTTTATATTGGATTGCTTTGTTAAAAGTACACTGAAATGTCTGTTCTGAATTACTGTTTACAGATAAATGCTGTCCTGCCTTAAAGTGTAAGCCCAACCAGATGATACAGTTCATATAGCTGAAGTTTTTATTTGTAATATATGTACTAACTATCCCTTATCAGGTCTGTCCACCCTACCTGTCCTTACCTTGAACAGCTCAGAATGCTGGAAAGATAATCTCCTTGCTGAAACCAACAAGCAAACTCTCGTGCCTTGTCCCTCACTAGAGAAAGAATTTGCCACAGGTCATTACCATTTTAGCAATATTAAAAGTTACTACCACATAGCTGAACTGGGTCTACAGCATGTCCTAATAGCCTAGAAACCCCAAAATAAAAACAGCTCTTTAATTTGATCAAGCACCAGTTGTTAATACCAGTTGTTAATACAACCAGGCTAATATAGTTGTAAAGTATCTGCCCATACTAAGTTATTTATGGCCCGTAGAAGAAGTGGAACTTGTTTTACCATTTTAGCTTTATTTTACTGACTGTCTGTATTTTATATCAAAAATCAGAAAAGAGCTTAAAGCATAAACATAGAGTTAAAGGTTAAAGGATTCTGTATACTTACAAACCTCAAGAATCCTGGTGGAAACTATTCAATCCCTTGCCAACCAAATAACTCCCAATACCCCAAATCTAACTAACCCCCACACCCAATACTCGCCTCTTCTTCAACGTTCAACCAGTACCAACATCACTTATCAGATCGTTAATCAAGAATCTGAAACCCACCACCCTATCGGCAGACCTTCTCCCTGCAGAACATCTTCAAAAAGCCGCAGACGTAGTAGCATATCCTCTTTCAATATTAATCAATAGAACCATCTCAGAAGTGTATATTCCCTCCATCTGGAATATTTCCTACGTTATTCCTCTCCATAAAGGGGGTAGTTCCACTGAACTATCAAATTACAAGCCTATTGCCATCCTGTCACCCTTGGCTAAAATTATAGAAAAATGTATCCATAAGCAATTCTTACCCTACCTCAATTTGAACAATTTCCTAGCCGCCTCTCAGCACGGATTTAGACCCTACCATGGTAGAACCTCAGCCCTTCTTTCATACAATAAATCAAAACCATAACAATAACAGGCTTTCCTCTACCCTCTTTCTAGACCTATCCACGGCGTTTGATATGGTAAGCCACCAGCTGCTCCTATGGACACTAAAAACACTCTCCATAGATAACCTGGCATTTCGCTGGTTTCATTCCTGTTTAAGTGGCAGACAAGCTGTACTATGGAAGGATAACCTATCCTCCCTATTACCAGTCACCCTTGGAGTCCCTCAGGGGTCAATATTAGGACCCGTCCTATTCTCCGTCTTCATTAATGATCTCTGTACAGTCATCTCAAATGCAACCTGCATTCAATATGCAGATGACTCTACCATAATCTGTTCTGCTACCTCCCCGATAGACTTAGAGACTTTATCCCAAAATACCTTTAACAAAGTGGAAAACTGGCTCACAGATCGGCGTCTGCTATTAAATCCAAATAAAACAAAGCTGTTACTCTTCACCCCCACTTGTAAGGTCCCTTTGCCATCATTTACCATAACATCTAACAATGGCACCATAATTTCCCCAGAACCTACTACTAAACTATTAGATGTAATAGTCGACAATAGTCTTAAGTTTAATGCTCACATCAATCAAACCATTAAAACAGTCAATAAGAAACTCTGCTCTTTATATAAGATTAAGCCATTCCTGACCCCATCTGTTAGGACTGTGATTGCCCGTACATATTTACCATAAACCCTTCTGTATGCCTCTCCTATTTATACAAACCTAAGTAAATCTGTCCTCAATAAACTCAATAGCTGCTATAATAATAATGCCAGATTTGCCACAGGTTCATCATATAGAACACATCACTGTCTTAACTTTAGATCCCTAGGCTGGCTAGAATTACCCTGTCTACTTCAGTATAACCAATTAATAGTTGCTTACAAAGTTCTCTACCAGCCAGAAATCACAGCCTTACTCAAAAATATAATCACCCCCTACAGTAACCTAAAAACACTCCGCTCTTCTAACAGAATGCTAGTACAAACTGTTAAATCCAACAGCTTAACTGGTGAGTCATTATTTTCCAACTCTGTTGGCAAAACCTGGAACCTACTTCCTGCTGAACTTACTGCAGTCCACTCCTTAACCCAATTTAAAACGTCTCTTAAAAAACATGTAGAAATTCACTGGTTATGCCCCGGTACAAACCCAGACTAACCTACTCACTATTCACTTTGTATCACTATATCCCCTGGCTACATGTAGAAACTGTCTTTGTAATGAGTCTGAAACATCAGCTGTTTTACAAGAATGATTACATGTTTCATTTCTAATGGATTGTACTACCGAACAGTATGGCTACTTGCACAACTATGTACTACTAAAAATGTATGTGTTCTAGGATAAAAATTAATAATTGTAAAGTTTTTCTGTATGTATTCCGGCAAATCTGGAATATGTATCTATATGTTCTTGTATACAAAATCTATAATTGTAAAGTCTTCTGTATCTATGTACATGTGGAGCTTTTCTCCCCGGGCCTCTGCTGAAAATGGACCTGTATCCATTCGGACTTTCCCGGTTAACAAATGTAAAATAAATAGAAAATGACAGTAAGAAAGTTATTCTCCACGTAAAAAAGCACTCAGACTCTGACTCATTTGTCCCTAGAAAACCTGTTTGGTCTATACCAGTGATGGTGAGCCTTTTGGGCTCACTGCGTCAGAAATTTGTAAAATGCCTATCGTGACTATGCTGGCATGCCACCTCTCTCCCCTCCCCACAACAAAAGAGAAAAATTCTTTACATATTCATTTATTTAAAAAAAAATACAGTCCAATCATTTGTGCTGCTATGTATTATAAAAGTAAAAGAAAAATCAGTGACTTACATTGGAGAAAATGATATGCTCACTGACAACTGGGCTTAAAATAGTACACCAAAAATTACCCTACTTTTAATAGTAATTTTGAATTGAACTGAAAAAATGTAGAACACTTTGCATTTGATTTGATTATCAATTAATGACTTTTTTGTTGCTGGGTTTTAATAGATAAGTGCAGGGTGACATATTTCTTGTAGTTTTGTTCATTCAGTTTCTTTGGTAACTTGGGTGTTGGTGAACGCTGGTGTGTCATCCAAAATGTCATGGTGTGTCACCTTTGAGACGCGTGTCATAGGTTCACCATCACTGCTCTATGCTGTTTTGTAATGCGAATATAGAACCTTTAAAAATGGGGAAGAGTAGCAAATTAAAGAGAGACATCGACGAGTATGTTAACGCTTTGGCTTGCCCTAATCCCCCAAGCGCACAACCCGAACTCAAGTTTTTCAGTAACAAATTTCGGAATAATTGGGCTAATAACCACAATACTAATAGTGGGAAAGTGCCTAATGACACAGATGAAAATGAAGTTATGGGTAGCTATGAAGATGAATACTCTGTGCTGAGATCATCTGAGAGAATCAGAAATAGAACTGACTCTCAAGCTAGACCTATGGTACAGGGGGGTATCAAGCAGCAGGTTTTCAAGGGGCCAAACCGAAGACCAGGAACTGGAGAACGTGAATTATACTACCACTGATTGCTGTAATGATTTTTTTCATAAAGCCCCATGCATGGGGGATATGTCTTTTAGGCTGTCTCTGTCTGTTGAAAATGTATTGAATGTTTGTACTATTGTAGAAAATGATGAGAAATATTTTAAGGTGTATAATTACTCTAAAGTAAATATAGAAACTGATGTAGCTAATCTATTAGCAAAAGGGATGACTTTTGTACCTGCTAGATCGTTTGATTTTACGAACATAATAATAGATTTAAAGTTATACCTTAGAAAGTTAAATTTTTCTCTCATAAATCATAGTAAGGTATATGACTCTCATCAAGATTTATGGCGTATTAGTTCAACGTATAACCCACCCCTCCATCCGAAAGTCATATATGAAAAATTATGTGAACTTGACTTAAAAAACTTACAAAAGAACAAGTCTCACAATTTTAATTTGACAGAGACTGAAATAGCAGCCATGGAACGCTCACAAGGTAGCATTAGAATAATGAAACCAGACAAGGGGGTGGGGTAGTTATTATGGATATAGACATTTACAGTGAAAGGTTACAACTTTTATTAGAAACTGACACGTATAGTGAAGTGTCTCTAAATGAATTAAATGGGGCATACAGAAAGATTCATGCACAGTTAACTGATATATTCTTAGAGAGAAGAATTTACATCAATCTATACAACTATCTGAACATCATTACCCTACGAATACCAGTATTTTTTGGGATTCCAAAAATATATAAGAGTATTCAAAATCCCCCTATGAGACCTCTAGTTGGTGGAAGAGGTTCCATTACTTCTTCATGTGCTCAGTTCTTGGATCATGAGTTAAATAAAATAATAGTCAAAGAAACTCCTATATGCAAAGACTCGTGGAGCTTTCTAGAACAGATAAATAAAGCATCTTATCACGTTAGTGATACTTTCATCACCATAGATGTAACTGACCTTTACACAGTTATTCCACAACAAACTGGGATAGAATGGGTAAATGAAATGCTTGTAGAATACAAGGTGTCACACAGTACATTAACCCTTATTCTAGAATTGTTAGAGCTGGTTTTAACTAATTATGTCTCTTTTAACCATAAGTATTACTTGCAAGAGAAAGGAATAGCCATGGGCTCACCATGTGCTGGAGCCTATGCAAACCTAGTTATGGCATACTGGAAAGACGGATGTTCTTCGTCTCACATTGCTGCAGTCATAACCTGTGGGTAGTCCGCTGTCCTCGGTCGGCCCGAATACCAAAGAGTTAGGCTGGCGTCGGTCATGGCGCCCGGAGCTGGCGATCAGTGCGTAGTAGTACTTAAGCGCATGACCGACGTCATATCCTCAGTCTTTCTTGCCGCGTGGTCCGAAGCAG
The DNA here is from genome assembly GCF_019279795.1 of Protopterus annectens. Taxonomy (NCBI): domain Eukaryota; kingdom Metazoa; phylum Chordata; order Ceratodontiformes; family Protopteridae; genus Protopterus; species Protopterus annectens. The sequence goes on from NC_056727.1 coordinate 452,305,943, forward strand.
AAGCAGCATTTGCAAGTGCCGTTCGGCGTTCTGAAATTTTCAATTATCGAGTTTCAGACCAAAGACCAAGTTGGGCTAAGTACCCCGTTGGGGAAAATTTTTGTCTTTTCTTGCCTCAGTTAATCCGGATGTCAGAAAAAGTTAATAATTGTATTTCTTGTGGGAAACAGATACCTCATAGGGACTATCATTCTCTCTGTATTCCTTGCTTGGGGCCTGAACACGGCGTGATGGTGTCACTTTAGCGCTAGATTTAATAAGCGCACCATTAAGCGAAGATTAGACTGTGCCAAGCTTGTTTTCGGTGGCGGTGTAACTACAACATGCCGTCGGATCCTCCGACGCCCGCTACCGCTAAAAAACGTAAAGATAAATCTTTAAGGTCTAAACCGGATGAGTTGTCCGTTGCGGACGCCGGTTCTATGGAACCTCCGGTTGAATCTGTGGATCCGGCCGAGGTCTCGGCTGAATCCCAGGGGGAACCTTTACTTTTGCAGGAGTTGGCCTCTCAGGAGTTAGGCCAGGCCGAGGGTGCTTCTCGGGTATCTGTAGTTCCATCCTTACAAAAGGTTATTAGGCCTTCTACCTCAGTGGCTAAAGGCCATGCTAAGGCTAAACCTGGTCTTTCTGGTACTGGCCATAGCCCTTGTTCTTCAGCTTCTGTTCCTAAAAAACATATGTTGAAAATGGCAGAGGATTTGATTACTTTGATCAGGGGATCTTTGCCCCCCCAGAGAAGAGGCCTAGGGTGGAGACAGATTTAGAGGGAATGGAGCATTCTTCAGACTACTCTGAGTCTTCAGCTGAGGATATTCAGGATTACCCTCCCTATTCAGATTCGGATGCAGAGGATTCCTATCCTTCTGCTTCTCCTCCAGAGGATTTTTCCTTTTCTGAAACTTTACATTCCATGAGGGAACATTTCAAGTGGGAAGGTCAGGATTTTTCAGATTCTCGAAAAAGGCTTAGGGAATTTTTGTTTTTACCACAACATAGGCCTTTGGCTATTCCCCCTGCCTTAGATGTTGTTCAGGATGTTTTTTTCTGAAGCCTCACTTAATCCTGATTCTTTACCCCCTGCCCCTGTCAAGCCAGACAGAAATTACAGAGTTCCAGAAGCACATAAATATTTGTATAAGAGTCCTAGAGCTCACCCGGAAACTATTATTCAAGGGCCGAAGGGTGTCAGGGCTTCTGTGGTTAAGAATCCAGTTCCTTTGGATAAAGATTCTAGAGCATTGGATAGGTGGGGGAAAAAAGTGTTCACCTCTTCTCGTTAGCTATGAGGGCTTTAAATTGCCAGTTTCATATGCTGAAGTATCAGAACTTTTTGTTAGGCCAATTGAAATCTAAGGTGGATGCTTTATCTGAGGGTATAGAGTGTAAGGAATTGCAGGAGTTGGTTCATGCTTCAGATCAAGTTGGAAAACATTCCTTGCAGTGTGGTTTCGATGCTCTTCAGGCTTCATCCAGGGTGGCTGCTACTGGTTCAGTTATTCGTAGACATGCCTGGCTTAAGGATCAAAATTTGTCAGAGCATGTTAAAGCTCGGATTTTGGATGCTCCTCTTCAGTCTGAAGTTCTTTTTGGTTCTCCTGTGGAGTCAGTTTTGAAAAGATGGAAGATAAAGCTAAGTCTATGCAGACGGTCAAGGATTTTTTGCAGGTGCAGCCCCCTAAGTTTAGCAGGAATTGGCCTGCTAGAGGATGGTCCTACCCTTCTCCGGATTTTCAGTCTAAGGGCAGGTCTAGACGTGGTAGAGGCAGGGCTCACGCTCAGGGTTCTTTCAGACCTAGGACTTGGAGTTCTCCTGCACAGTCTTCTGGTGAGGGCAGGGGTCAGCCTTTTCGTAAACAGACCCAATGACCTGCATCTTCAGCTGCCAGATCCTTCTTTTCTGGCAGCTCCTCTAGGAGGAAAGTTGGCACTTTTCAAACAAAACTGGCATTTGGTCACCCAGGACAAATGGGTGTTGGAAATAAATCAAGGTTACAAGTTTTACTTTCACACTTTTCCTCCTTTCAAAGGCATGCCGGATGTGCCTCCTCAGCAAAGGCTGGAGGCTCAGGAGCAAATTTCTTTGCTTTTACAGATGGGAGCTATTCAGGTGGTACCTCCGTCAGAAGTAGGCCTAGGATTTTATTCCCGTCTATTCCTAGTGCAAAGAAAGGAAACACTTGGAGGCCAATTCTGGATTTGTCCATTCTCAATACCTACATAGACATTCCAAAGTTCAAGATGTTAACATTGCAACAACTTCTGCCTATGCTAGGCAAAGATCACTGGATGGTAACCCTGGATCTCAAAGAGGCCTATCTTCACATTCCTATCAGGCCCAGCTGCAGGAGATTCCTGCGTTTTCGGGCTGGTACTTCTCATTATCAGTTCTCTGCATTGCCCTTTGGTTTATCTACTGCGCCCAGGGTGTTCACAAAAGTTCTGGCTCCTGTAATAGCTTTCTTCAGACAGAGGGAATACAAATTTATCCTTATCTGGACGATTGCCTGATTCTTGCTCAAGACAAAGACAAGTTACTTCAACATCTGCAGTATGTAATGGCAGTTTTAAGGTGCCTAGGGTATTCTGTGACCGAAATAAAGTCCAGTCTAGTACCCTCTCAGGACATGTGCTTTCTGGGTGTGAGACTGAATACAGCTTCTCAGATGGCTTTTCTGACCCCGGACAAACAAACGAACTCTTCACCTATACTTCCAGCAGTTATCAGTACTGTCCAGGCTGACTGCAAGGACAGTCCTTCAAGCCTTGGGGTTCATGGCATCTTGCATTCTAGTACTTCCCAATGCCAAACTGCATATGAGGAAGCTACAATGGTATCTCAAAACTGTATGGACTCAACACTGCCACGATTTGGACACTGTCATTCGGATAATACCTTGCATCCAGAAGGAATTCTTGTGGTGGGCTCAGGAATGTCACCTAAACAAGGGACTCTCTGTGACCCGACCAGAGGCGAGTCAGATCATAACGACGGATGCCTCTGACTTGGCTTGGGGAGCACACTTCAATGGGAAATGGATTCAAGACACGTGGCCTCCCAGACTACAACATTTACATATCAACATGAAGGAGATGTTAGCAGTCCAATTTGCCCTGATGGCCTTCAAGGACTTACTTCAACCAGGACAGGTGTTGATTCGAACAGACAACACAACAGTCATGTGGTACATCAACAAGCAGGGGGAACCCATTCTTACCCTCTTTGCAGACAAGCAATGATATTGTGGGAGACTGCTCTGAGTTTGCACATCACTCTTCAAGCAAGGTTTCTGCCAGGAGCACAGAACTCCCTAGCAGATGTATTGAGCAGACAAATTGTGGATCCCCACGAGTGGAAATTGGATCCTCAGGTATTCCAACAGTTGACAGTGGCTTGGGGAACTCCAGACATAGATCTGTTCGCTTCTCCACTAAATTTCCAACTACCAAAATTTTGCACAAAGATATTTCACCCAAAAGCTTGGAAAGTGGATGCTCTATCTTTCAGTTGGAACAACCTTCACGTCTATGCTTTCCCTCCTCTGCCTCTCCTTCCCAAGGTACTCTTGAAAGTCAGGCGGGACAAGCCTTGCATGATTCTAATAGCACCAGATTGGCCACTTCAGCACTGGTATCCTCTGCTGAGGAGTTTAATTCAGGAGCCTCCTTGGCCTTTGCCACAGATTCCTCACTTGTTGTCCCAGTCAAGCAATCATTTGCTCAATGTCAGGGTGCAGTCCCTGCACCTAACAGCCTGGCGTATTCTGTTTTAGAGCCTGTGGGGTCTCAGCTTCCTCAACAGGTTTTAGATGTCATTTTGGAAGCCAGGCGGCCCAGTACTAGAAAAGTTTATGCTGATAAATGGAGGAGATTTTTTCTTTGGAGCACAGCAAAGGGCTTTGATGTTTCAGTACCTAATTTGAGTTTTACGCTACACCTTACTGAATTACTGGACAAGGGTTTGTCATTTTCCTCTGTGAAGGTTCATGCAGCAGCCATTTCTGCTCACTATGATTGTGACCCTCCTTTATTTTCTCATCCTTTGTTTAAGCAATTTCTTAGAGGGCAAAAATATAAGACCCCGTAGAGCTCCTACTCCTTCCTGGGATCTCAATTTTGTGTTGGAAAAGCTTACTTTACCTCCTTCGAACCTGCAGCTACGTCTGAGCTGAAGTTTTGTCTTGGAAAACTGCTTTTTGTTGGCCATTACCTCTGCTAGGAGGGTCTCTGAATTGCAGGCACTCATGGCAGTTGAACCTTTTCTGGTATTCCATACCGCTAGGGTGTCTTTGCGTACTAACCCTACTTTTATGCCTAACGTGATTTCTAATGTGGCCTTGAACCATTCTATTCATTTGCCTACTTTTTATGCTGATCCCCAAAATAAGGGAAAAATCTTGCATTCTTTGGACATTCACAGGCAGCTACGTTATTATTTGAGCAGAACTAAAGAGTTCAGGCAGACTCAACAGTTATTTATTTCTTTTGCTCTGGCTTCTCAAGGGAAAGCTGTTTCAAAGCAAACTATTTCTAAGTGGATTGGTCATTGTATTGCTTTTTGTTATTCTCATCATGGGAAGACTGTTCCTGTTGGGATCAGACCTCATTCCACTAGGGCTACTGCCACATCTACTGCCTTTTTGAGGGGGGTAGCTACTAAGGATATTTTGGAAGCAGCTACTTGAAGTTCAGTACACACTTTTACTAAGCATTACCATCTCCCTCTTTATTCCAAGTCTAGGGCTGGGTTTGCCACTGCAGTTTTACAGGGCATGTTAGCAGCTCCTAATGCTTTTTAGTTTGCCAGCCTCCCTTTTCCTTTGCTTTGGGATTCTACCCACAGGTTATGACTGCAGCAATGTGAGACGAAGAACATAGTACAGATGTTCTTCATTCCACATTGCTGCAGTCCTAACACTTGGGTAGTCCGCTGTCCCAGTCGGCCCGAATACCAAAGTATATGGCTGACGTCGGTCAGGCGCATTAGTCTGGCGTCAGGGCGTCAGGGTACAAATGCGCATGACCGGCGTCATTTCCTCAGTCTTTTGCCGCATGGTCCGATGCAGAAGCAGTTTTGCGAGTGCAGGTTGGCGTTCTGAAATTTTCTGAAGTCGGAGTTTCAGACCGAATCAAAGTTGGCTAAGTACCCGTTAGAATATTTTGGTTTTTCTTGCCTCAGTATTTAACGGATGTCAGAAAAAGTGAATAACTGTATTTCTTGTGGGAAACAGATACCTCATAGGGATTACCATACCTTGTGTATACCTTGCTTAGGGCCTGAGCACGACGTTGTTGGATGCGCTCTTGTGCTAGATTTAACAAGCACTATTAAGAGAAGGTTAGACTGTGCCAGGTTAGTTTTGGGAAGCGTTGTAATTATAAAATGCCGTCGGATGCTCCGACGCCCGCTTCGTCCAAAAAGCGCAAGGACAAAGCAGCAAAGCCTAGATTGGAAGAACCGTCAGTCCCGGACGTCGGTTCTTTAGAACTCAGTGGAGCCGGAGGTTCTGCCAGGAGTTTCTTTGGAGTCTCAGGGAGAGACTTTACTGTTACAGGATGTGTCCTCTCAGGAGGTAGGCCAGGCTGAAGGGGCTTCTCAGGTGGCTGTTCTTCCCTCTCTTCCTAAGGTGGTTAGAGCCTCCCCTTCTGTTTCCAAGGCTTCTTTGAGAGGCAGGCCAGGTTTAACTTCAGTGGGGGTTTCTCCTAGCTCTTCAGGATCTTTGCCTAAGAAACATATACTTAAAATGGCAGAAGATTTGATTACTATGATTAGAGGTTCTATGCCCCCTCCTGATAAGAGGCCTAGGGTAGAACCTGAGTTTGAGAGTTTTGAGCAGTGTGCGGAGGCTTCTGAGTCTTCTGAAGACTTGCAGGAGTATCCTCCTTATTCTGATTCTGATGTGGATGATTCTACTCCTTCTGCTTCTCCTCCTGAGGATTTTTCATTTACAGAGACTCTTCATTCCATGAGGGAGCATTTTAAATGGGAAGGTCAAGATTTCTCTGATTCCAGGAAGAGGCTTAGGGATTTTTTGTTTTTACCCCAGCATAGGCCTTTAGCTATACCTCCTGTTCTGAATGTGGTGGAAGATGTTTTGCAGAGGCTTCCTGAACCCTGATTCTTTGCCTCCTGCCCCAGTTAAACCAGATAGGTACTATAGGGTGCCTGAAGCTCATAAGTATCTTTTTAAGAGTCCTAGGGCAGACCGGAAACTGTCTCTCAGGGGCCTAAAGGTGTTAAGGCTTCTGTTGTTAAAAATCCTGTTCCTCCTGATAAAGAGGCAAGGGCTTTGGATAGATGGGGAAAGAAAGTGTATACTTCTTCCACTTTAGCCATGAGGGTTGAATTGCCAGTTTCACATGTTAAAATATCAAAATTATCTCCTTTCACAATTGAAGTCTAAGGTGGATGCTCTGGCGGAAGGTATTGAGTGTAAAGAGTTGCAGGATTTAGTTCATGTGTCTGAACAGGTGGGTAAGCATTCCTTGCAATGTGGTTTTGATGCTGTGCAGGCCTCCTCGAGGGTGGCTGCCACTGGTTCTGTTCTTCGAGGCACGCCTGGTTGAGGGATCAGAATTTAGCTGAGCATGTTAAGACAAGGATTTTGGATGCTCCATTACAGTCTGACGTGTTGTTTGGTTCGCCTGTGGAAGCAGTTTTAAAGAAAATGGAGGACAAGGCTAAGTCTATGCAGACTGTTAAAGATTTATTGCAGGTGCTGCCTCCCCAGATTAGTAGTAATTGGCCTACTAAGGGATGGAAATATCCTGCTTATGATTCCCAGTCTAGGGGTAGGTCTAGGCGTGGTAGGGGCAGAGCTCAAGGTTCTTTTAGGCCTAGAACAGGAGTTCACCTGCTCAGTCTTCTGGTGAGGGCAGGGGTCAGTCCTTTCGTAAACAGACCCAATGACCTGCCTTTTCAGCTGCCAGTACATTCTCGTCTGGCAGCACCTTTGGGAGGAAGGCTGGCTCTTTTCAAAGAAAATTGGGATTTAATTACCCAAGACAGATGGGTATTGGATATCATTCACCACGGTTACAGGTTTTATTTCCATACCTTGCCTCCTTTCAAAGGCATGCCAGACATTCCTCCTCTACAAAGAAAAGAGGCTCACAAGCAAGTTTCTCTGTTACTCCAAATAGGGGCCATTCAGCGGTTCCTGTGCCAGAAAGGGGCCTAGGATTTTATTCTCGCCTGTTCCTAGTACCAAAGAAGGGGAACACGTGGAGACCAATTTTGGATTTATCTATCCTCAACACTTATCTGGACATTCCCAAGTTCAAAATGTTGACGTTACAACAGCTTTTACCTCTGCTGGGCAAAGATCACTGGATGGTAACTTTAGATCTCAAGGAGGCTTACCTTCATGTGCCTATCAGACTAAGTTGCAGGAAGTATCTGCGTTTTCGAGCTGGGAATTCCCATTATCAGTTCTCTGCATTGCCCTTTGGCTTATCTACTGCCCAGAGTATTCACAAAGGTTCTGGCTCAGTGATAGCTTACTTCAGGCTAAAGGAATACAAATCTATCCTTACTTGGACGACTGCCTGATTCTGGCTCAAGAAAAGGAAGACCTTTACAGCATTTGGAATATGTGATAGCAGTGCTAAGATGCCTAGGGTATTCTGTGAGCGAAATAAAGTCCAGTCTAGTACCCTCTCAAGACATGTGCTTTCTGGGTGTGAGACTGAATACAGCAGCCCAGATGGCCTTTTTAACCCCGGACAAACAAAAGAATCTTTCCATTTACTTCCATCAACTATCTCTTCAGTCCGGGCTGACTGCAAGGACAGTCCTTCAAGCCTTAGGGTTCATGGCATCTTGTATTCTGGTGCTTCCCAATGCCAAACTGCATATGAGGAAGCTGCAATGGTATCTCAAAATGTATGGACACAGCACTGCCAGGATTTGGACACTGTCATTCAAATAATACCTTGCATTCAACAGGAATTTTTGTGGTGGGCTCAGGAATGTCACCTAAACAAGGGACTCTCTGTGACCCGGCCAGAGGCGAGTCAGATTCTAATGACAGATGCCTCAGACATTGCTTGGGGAGCTCATCTAAATGGAAAGTGGATACAAGACAAGTGGCCTGCCAGACTACAGCATCTACATATCCACATGAAGGAGATGTTAGCAGTCCAGTTTGCATTAATGGCTTTCAAGGAGTTACTTCTTCCAGGGCAGGTGTTGATTCTAACAGACAACACAACTGTCATGTGGTACATCAACAAACAAGGGGAACACATTCTTACCCGTTATGCAGGCAAGCAATGATTTTATGGGAGACTGCGCTCAGCTTGCAACTAACTCTTCAGGCAAGGTTTCTGCCGGAGCACAGAACTCCTTAGCAGATGTGTTAAGCAGACAAATCATGGATCCCCACGAGTGGAAACTGGATCTTCATGTATTTCGGAAATTGACAGTGTCATTGGGAACTCCAGACATAGATCTGTTCGCTTCTCCACTAAACCACCAGCTGCCAAAGTTTTGCACAAAGAGGTTTCATCACACAGCTTGGAAAGTGGATGCTCTTTCTTTCAGTTGGAAAAATCTTCATGTGTATGCCTTTCCACCTCTGCCTCTTCTCCCAAAGGTGCTCTAAAGGTCAGACAAGACAAGCCAAGGATGATTTTAATAGCTCCAGATTGGCCTCGGCAACACTGGTACCCATTACTGAGGAGTCTGGTAAGGAAGCCTCCATGGCCTTTACCTTTGATTCCGCACCTGTTGTCTCAGAGGGACGGTCATCTACTCAATGTCAAGCTTCACTTTCTTCATCTAACAGCCTGGCATATTCTGTTTTGAAACACAGCAGGTCTCAACTTCCTCAACAAGTTTTAAATGTGATTATGGAAGCCAGAAGACCTAGTACAAGGAAAGTGTGCAGAAAAATGGAAGAGATTTTTATTTTGGAGTGCAGCAAAGAATTTGGAGATTTCTGAGCCTAGTTTGAGTGTGGCTCTTCAATATCTTACTGAGTTATTGGACAAAGGTTTGTCTTTCTCTTCCATTAAGATTCATGCTGCAGCAATTTCAGCTCACTATGATTGTGACCCACCATTGTTTTCTCATCCTTTGTTCAAGCAATTTCTTAGAGGGGCAAAGAATATAAGACCCCCACGTAGAGCTCCTACTCCTGCTTGGGATCTCAATTTTATGTTGGAGAAACTTACTCTACAACCTTTTGAACCTGCAGCTACTGCTGAATTGGAATACTTGTCATGGAAGACTGCTTTTTTGTTGGCCATTACTTCTGCAAGAAGGGTTTCTGAATTGCAGGCCCTTATGGCGGTTGAGCCTTTTTTGATTTTCCATAAGGATAGGGTATCATTATGTACTAATCCTTCCTTTATGCCTAAGGTGGTTTCTAGTGTGGCTTTAAACCAAACTATTCATTTGCCTACTTTCTATGCAGATCCCCAAAATAAGGGGGAAAAGATTTTGCACACTTTAGATGTACACAGGCAGTTGCGTTATTATTTAAGCAGGACTAACGATTTTAGGCAGTCTCAGCAGTTGTTTGTTTCTTTTGCTTTGAGTTCTCAGGGCAAGCCTGTGTCAAAACAAACTATTTCTAAGTGGATTGGGTTTTGCATTGCATTTTGTTATTCCCATCATGGCAAGGAGATTCCAGCTGGGATTAGGCCTCATTCCACTAGGGCTACTGCCACTTCAACAGCATTTCTAAGGGGGGTGGCAACTAAGGATATTTTGGAGGCAGCTACTTGGAGTTCAGTGCATACTTTCTCTAAGCATTACCGCCTTCCTCTCTACTCTAAATCTAGGGCTGGTTTTGCCACAGCTATTTTGCAAGGCATGTTGACAGCTCCTGCTTCTTTATGATTTGCCAGCCTCCCTTACCTCTGCTTTGGGATTCTACCCAAGTGTTAGGACTGCAGCAATGTGGAATGAAGAACATAGTACAGTTTTGTACCTACTATAAATGTAGATGTTCGAGGATCCACATTGCTGCAGTCTACCTCCCTCCTTCCCTCTGTGTTTAGGGGTGGTTGTGTGGGTGAGGTTATACTCTTGTAATTATGTATATATTGTACATATTTTTGGTGCAGTAGTGTTTGTTGTTTGTGGTTTTGTCCTTATCTTTTTAGTGTCTTCTGACATCTGGGGCAAGAAAAGACTGAGGAAATGACGTCGGTCATGCGCATTTGTACCCTGACGTCAGACTAATGCGCCTTGACCGACATCAGCCATATACTTTGGTATTCGGGCCGACTGGGACAGCGGACTACCCAAGTGTTAGGACTGCAGCAATGTGGATCCTCGAACATCTACATTTATGGTAGGTACAAAACTGTACTTTTTGTACCTACCATAAATGTATGTTCGAATCCACATTGCCAGTCCCTTTCCCTCCCCCTCTACTGTTTGGGGTTGCTGTTTTTTCCTTTGGGATAATTGTTATTTTCTCACTTGTGGTTGTTGGTTATTTACTATTTTGGCTCTGGCCTTTTCTTTTTAAGGCCTTCTGACATCTGGGGCAAGAAAGACTGAGGATATGGTGTCGGTCATGCGCTGTACTACGAACTGGCGTCAGCTCCGGCCATGACCAGCGCCAGCCTAACTCTTTGGTATTCGACCGAGGACAGCGGACTACCCACAGGTTATGACTGCAGCAATGTGGATCCTCGAACATCTACATTTATGGTAGGTACAAAACTGTACTTTTGTCTTCCAGTCAAGGTTTAATAACTATATTAAACTGTACCAAAGGTTTCAAGATGACATTTGTATTATTTGGAAAGGAACGCAGGCTGATTTATGTGATTTTTTTTTTTGTCATATATTAATGAAACTACTAGTTTCTTAAAGTTTACATGGCAGTATGATTGTCACTATAGGTTATTTAGATGTGAAGATGATGAAGGTGGCAGATATGTCTCTATAGAAAAGCCACATACTGTAACACTTTTCTGCATTATACAAACTCACACCCATTTCATCAAAAAAAGTCTGTTATGAAAGGCTGGTTGGTCAGGGCTGCTCGCATGCTTACAACACATGAAGAGTTTTTGAAAGAATGTCAGTTTCCACGTGGTATGTTCCTGAAAAGAGGTTACCTGGTCAAATTAGTGGAAGACCTAAGTACGGAAGTCAAATTAGTGGAAGAACTAAATACGGAAGTCATTACCAAGAGACTAAATGGTTATTTTCAACCTGTTTTAGGCACCATTCCACTTACATCAGCCAATGGCGAGTATCAGGGAATTTTAAGTACTACAGAATGTAGTACCATGGTAGAACTATGCAATGACACTACACAACAACCTCCAGACTTTCAAAAAGCCTTGACTATAACTTTTAGCCAGGACGCTAAGTTTTTAACTTCTATTTTTTGAAAAAAACTGGACAATTCTGTTAGAGGATGCTAACATCAGGAAGCACTTAGGGGTTAAACCAGCTATTGTATACAGAAGAGGTAATAATTTTAAGGATTTATTCAAGAACAGACAAGTTCCCTTTCATGTAAATAAAGAAGGAACTTTTAGATGCGGAGCTTGCTCATGGTGTCATATGGTAAAAGTAACTGATAATATAACTATTAGAAACATCAGACATCAGATAAAAGGGAAATATTCTTGTAATTCCAGTGTAGTGGTTTATTTGGCCATGTGCGATTCATGCTCTGGTTTCTACATAGGAAAGATTGGGCGTAAGCTAAGTCAAAGAATCTATGAGCATGACTACGCTGTTAGGAAAAACAATCTGAATAATGCATTGGCCAAACATATTTCTGACAATGTGAACCATAAATTTTCCTTTGTAGTAATTGATCAAGTCACTATTGATGAAAAGAAGCCTTGGGGTTTACAGTTAGAAATAAATGAGCTAAAATGGCAAATCCACTTTCAAGCAGACAGTTGGCCTGGCATCAGTGATCACACTTCTATCTCAGCCATACTGAAACTAAAAGCACTTTTTTTAAGAAAAAAAGTTTTAAAATAACAAAAATAAGGTTGTTTTGACAACTGGCAACAACATACAGTTTTATACATTAATTTATACATTCTTACACATATTTAAATATACATACATATATACTCTTTTTGAATATTAGTTGTATGAAATTGTTTTTAATGTAGTGTTGACAGTTTTTGGTTTATATGAGGTAACAGTTTTATGTTCAGCTGTATATCATGATGACTGACACTGTTTTTAACCAATAGAAGTAAATGTTAGGGTATTTAAGGTGAATGCATGTAGAATAGTTTGTCTGATGAAGTTTGAAACTTGTTCAAACAAAAGTGCTAACCGTTTCTGTTACTGGAATCATTAAGTACTTGGTGTTTTTATATTTCTCAATTAGTGGTTCCTTTCATTTCAACATTTGAACATTGCTCCATAGGTGCTTGGACTTTGGCCTTGTGTGTTAAGAATTTGTATTAGTTTGGTGACTTTGTGTTTTATCAGCTATGCTGTTTTGTCCTCGAGGTGTGGCTAAGCTGTTGACAAAATACCCTGTGAAAAGTAGATTTTTTTCCTCATTTTTCTGCTCATTAATGAGCACAGAACCCCACCATCTGGACATTTGAACCCCTGAGTAGAATTTAAAGGTAGCAGATAGAGAATGTGTTCTGCTGCTTGTCACCTTGATTGCCTTTTCCTATTTTATCTTTCTTGGTGGAACAGACCTTAGAAAATAATTTTGTAAGTCCCTAAGAGGAGAGTCACTTGCATACAACCTCCGAGGTAGGATTCTAGGTGGCATGGTGCATGTCTGATGTCACAGATGCTAAAATGAGGACTGCATTATATGTGAACTCTTTAGATGTGCTGCCTAGTTATTTTGTCTTGTTTCCACAAAGAACCAATGTAGAAGAGACTGTGTGTACCCTTTTGGGGTGAAGCTCTTTATGGTGCTTCCATTCACAGCGTCATAAAGGACTTTACAAGTGAGGCCAGTACCATGCCATGGGGGAGTGGCGCATCCTAGTGTGAGGGGGTCTGTTTAAAACCTACTGCAGTAGTGCCACCTGAGGGAAGAACTAGTTCTGCAATGCATTGCACAGGGTCTTAGGAGTCACCAGCCTAGCTGACATGTGCATGTACTCAAGCTAAGCGCATTGGTAGTGGAGCATAGCACTGTAAGACACTGCATGATGTAGTGCAGCAGTAGCACTGTAAGACACTGGATGACATAGTGCAGCAGTAGCACTGTAAGACACTGGATGACATAGTGCACCAGTAGCACTGTAAGACAGTAGCACTGTAAGACACTGGATGACATAGTGCACCAGTAGCACTGTAAGACACTGGATGACATAGTGCACCAGTAGCACTGTAAGACACTACATGACATAGTGCAGCAGTAGCACTGTAAGACACTACATGACATAGTGCAGCAGTAGCACTGTAAGACACTACATGACATAGTGCAGCAGTAGCACTGTAAGACACTGGATGACATAGTGCACCAGTAGCACTGTAAGACACTGGATGACATAGTGCACCAGTAGCACTGTAAGACACTACATGACATAGTGCATCAGTAGCACTGTAAGACACTGGATGACATAGTGCACCAGTAGCACTGTAAGACACTACATGACATAGTGCAGCAGTAGCACTGTAAGACATTGCATGACATAGTGCAGTGTCTTACAGTGCTACTGCTGCATTGTAAGGCACTGCATGACATAGTGCAGCAGTAGCATTGTAAGACACTGCATGACAGCTGCTGGCTGACAGACGGCAGGCACATAGAAGCATCACAGATTCCTTAACCAGCATGGGATGACAGCTGCTCTTCTTGGTTCTTGCATCAGAGTTTTGGTATCTTTCAATATCCAGATGAAGGTAGGTATAAATGGACCATATTTGGGTCATGGCTTGATGTTCATGGGTGAGGGTTCTAAACAGGGACCAAAAAAAATAATAATGTCAAAAAACAATATGTTGCTTCTACATTGGGTGACTTCCTCTCTAATGCTCCTAAAATAGGTCTAGTCTTCCACAAAAGAAATACCCTTCATCTTCAGCAGAAGCCTGCTAAGTGTGAGAAACATCTTTCCATTTCTCTGTCTTCTTCTAAATACACAGAGCCTACAGCGTGTTCCTCTCCAAAATAATCTGTTGTTCTGACTATCTGTTCAGTGTGTCAGGCCCCCTGTTCGGAAGAAAATTCTCCAGTTTCACCCTGGTTTGGAACACCAACACCCAGTGTAGATGGATATTTGACATGATCCTAAAGTCTGCATCTTAAGAGTTAATCATTACACCTCCATTTTATTCTCAGTTGTGAGACCATTTTACTTCAATGAAGTTTGCAGCCCTGACACAGTTCTTGTTGGACAAATGAGATGTTAGAAGTGCACCCTGGGAGAACAAGTGAAGGGATTGGCTCTTTACTGCTGCTTGTTCAGTTTGTCTGGTTGTTATTTAGTTCTGGATCTGAATGATCTCAGTCATCATGTAAAGTTTTTGAAATTATGCATAGTCGCTGTCAAGTAATATTGCCTTTATTCTCAATGAGGCACTGGTTGCTGCCATTAGACATGAAATGCACTTAGTGGCACGTAAAGACATGGAAACGTAATAGTAAATTTCTTCATGTCACTGTAGAGATCTTCTCACCTTTCAGTGCTTAAATGGAAGGTGACCTATGACACTACAGTGAGCCTTGTCCTGTCAGTAGGCATGGGACATTTCTATCATTTGGAAGACATCATCCGTAGTTCCATTACAGACCATTTAATTCACGTTATTGATCTTAAAAATGGATTGAGTACAAGTCACCCTCCATTTGGAGGAATTGCAAGAGATGCATAACTGTCTGGGCCTCATCCACAGCAGCAACCAGGCAAAGATCCTTCTTCCCCAGTAGAGTCTTTATAGCAGTGTGTTACGGTTTCATAACACTACTGCATGAATATACTCCATTAGTTATTAACTGTTAGGCATTAAGTCATAGGCATTAAGTCATTATTCTGTCATGGATTTCCAGCTGTTTTCTGAACGTTGCTGCCATTTATTAAGGCAGTGGGTTTCTCTTGGTAGCCTGTCCATCTTTCCATCCATCCACAACCCCTTTTTCCCATTTTTTTGCACATGGGGTCAGGGTGTCCCTTCAGCAGTGTCCGTCATCTAGAGCCAAGGTTTATGCCGCCAGGTGGCTAGACCTGCCATGTTAGTTCATCCACACCACACACTCACAACTATGGCCAATTTAGAGTGTCTAATCCACCTACTGCATGTCTTTGGAATGTGGGATGAAACCTGCGCATCAGGAGGAAACCCACATGAACACAAGGAGGATGTGCAGACAGCACAGAAGGCACCCCAGCCAGAACTGAACCGGGAAACGTCTTGATGTGAGGCAACAGCCCTATCCAATGTGCCACTGTGCCACCTTGTCTTGAGTTTTGTTCCTTCCTTTACCCCAAAGCATATTCATACTTCACATGCTTTTCTAGATTGTAGATACTTAGTCTGTGCACTTGTGTACAAAAAGTATATGTTGCACTTTTCATAAGCATTATAACTGCCCCTTTGAACACACACACACAAATGTACATTCTTTGAAATAACCAAGGTTTGACTTGGTTCTTTATTGCTTTAGTGTGGATTTGAAGTTTTATGCATGTCCATTGACAGTTATCCTTCTACAGCTGACCTGATCCCGCACAAAGCAGTACACAGTAGTTCACAAATTAAGATTATATCATTTTCAGGTATACTTTGGCCTCCTCTGAAACAGATCTGGGACATCCCTTTTCAGCAACATGGAGCTAGATTGATTAGGTATGAGCTTATCTGAACACATTCAGTTCCAAGGTATTTGGTATCCTTTGCAGAAATATCTCCATATCAGTTTCCTTACCTTCCACTCTTTTTTTTTTTTTTTTATTAGCACTGACACTGATGGTGTCCCTCTGGATGAAGCCTTTATTAATAGGCATTTGTTACTTCAGTACATAAAAAGGCAGGGAGGAAATCTTCCTGACTTTAACTCTATGAGAATGGGCTACTCAGTTCCAAGCCATTTTAGTGGCATTCATAGGTTCATAGGTCCATACTAGGCTATCTGCCCTAGGGCATTTATAAGCCTAGCCAGAGTGTGTGTGGCTTTTACCACCCCTTAGGATGAGAATACTATACCCATTAGTTTGCTGTGCCTCTGTCCAGCAGTGACACAGAGATGATTCCCGGGGTAAACCTACGATCTCCCATCCACTCATCAAGATTTCTCTTGAACAGAGTCAGTGAGGTGCTCTGCCTCACATGGACTGGGATTCTGTTCCATAGTGTAGGGAGTCTCTGGGTGATGAATCTGTCCCTCCAGCACGTCCTATTTATATCCGTGTTGAGGTTTAAGTCTCTTGCTCTCGTGGCTCTGGTGGATTTGGATTTTTTGAGGTGGAGCATGTCCATTAATTCCGGGTTGGACATGGCCTTGTATGTCAGGCACAGATCACCTCTGAGCAGATGGTATGCAACTGAATAGAGCTAGAGTTTCTTCAGTCGGGCAGTGTATGACATATGTTTGAGCCCCTTTATCCTTTTGGTGAGGAACTTTTGGGGTCTTTCCAGATGCTGCAGGTGTCGGGTAAGGTACATTCCGAATGGGGCGTTGTACTCAATCATTGGTCTGATAAGTGAAGAGTACAGGGGTACAATGACCTCTCCTGATCTGGATGTGAATCCCTTCATGATCAGGTGGGCAATGTAGAAGGTCTTCCTAACCACTTTGGCAATGTGAGTGTCAAAAGAGAGGTTACTGTCAACTTGGGTCCCCAGGTCCCTGATATCGTCTTCCGTGTTTAATGGATTACCACCTATGTGGTAATTAGGGGTTACCTTGTTTTTCCCAAAGGGTATGACTATACATTTTATGGCATTTAGCTTAAGGCCATGACTCTGGCACCAGTTATCCATTTCTATGAGACCTCTCTGGAGCATGTCTGTGTCTGATGGAGTGTCAATTATGGTGCCCAGTTTGCAGTCATCTGCAAATTTTGTCAGCCACAATCCCCCTATGTTTGCCTGCAGTTCAGAAAAATAAATGCCGAACAAGAGGGGGCCCAGGACTGAGCCCTGTGGGACACCGCTCATGATCGGCTTAGAGTCTGACATGGCACCAGCAACTCTAACCCTGTGGGTTCTGTCCTTGAGCCAGTTTGCAACCCATCTTGTGACATATGGGTTTACATCTAAGCTGGTGAGCTTTTCTATGATGCCTGAGTGGGATATTGTGGCTTTTGCTAGGTCAAGGTAGGCTGTGTGAACTGCCTTACCCTCATCAATTGCCTTAGTGACTGTTTCAAAAAAGTCGACCAAGTTCAAGAGGCAGGATCTGCCCTTGACAAAGCCAAATTGGGTAGGATCCAGTGTCTGTAGGTCCCCAATGTCTTTATTTATGAGTTCCATTATGATCCTCTCCATAGCTTTGCAGACAAGGCTCGTCAAGCTTATGGGGCGGTAATTTGAAGCACCGCCTTTGTGGAGTGGGACCACAGTTGCCGTCGCCATTCTTTGTATCCTATAGTAAGGCTAAGATTAAACAGCAGCCTTATGTGTGGGTTTAGTTCCTCATTTGGGGACACCGTCCGGTCCCATTGATGCTGTGTTTTTTGCTTTAGAGAGCAGCTCTCACCTGGGCATCTGAGATGTTTGGGAGGCTAGACTCTGGTGGTGGGATAGATATTTCTCTTTTTGGGGGGGGGGGAGAAATTTGCACTGAACCTGTCTGCCAGTATGTTGGCAATGTCTGTGGGTTCAGTGATTTTTTTATCATTTTGGACTAATTCTGAGCATATCTGGGAGTTTCCACCCAGGTTTCTAACATAGCTAAAGAAGGCCTTATGATTGTCTTTTGTGTCATTAGCAATTTTTCTCTCAAAGTTGGCCTTGGATGATTTTATGAGTGATCGTAGTTTTTTGCTAGTAGTGATCAGAGATGCCTTCCCTTTTAGGGATTTTGCTCTGTCATGTAGCAGCTTTCTCCTCTTGTTGTAGAGTTTGTTTATGGCTGGGGTCCACCAGACTGGGCGCCTGCCTGTGGTGGAAAGGGTCTTGATTTTATTAGGGATTGCTTGATCCATACATTCCTGGAGGTGCTCGTAGAAGGCATTTGTAAGGGTTTCAGCAGCGTGGGTTGTGGTTTCCACTGGCTCGGGGGCCTTGAAGGATACCACTCCAGTCTTAAGAAGTGTGAAGTTTGCTTTTGAGAAGTTCTTCACTGTGGTCTTTGCTGGGGTTGGGGCGGATGTGGATCTCCAGTGAGATTAATTTATGGTCTGATCTCACCAATGAGGGATATACTTCCGTGTGGAGCATTTTGTCCCCATGTTTGTGATGATCAGGTCTAGTATATTTTCTCCTCTTGTGGGAATGGTGACTAGTTGTTCCATAGCATTTGAGTTTATGAACTCCAGGAACCTTTGGGCTAGGGTGTTGGGGCTTGAGTAATGTTCCCAGTCTATGTTTGGGTAGTTGAAGTCACCCAATATGATGGTGTTTGGAGAGACATTCATACTCTCCAGTGTCTTCAGGAAGGCTGTGTGGGTTTCCTGAGATTGAGAGGGTGGTCTGTAGCATGCTACAAACTGTAGGGCAGTTTTACCTATGGTTAATTGCACCTGGATGGTCTTCGATGCTTCGTGCGTTGCCACTAACCTGGAGGTGTGGGTATCCTTTATGAATATGGATACTCCCCCTCCTTTTGTGGTTCGGTCCGAATTTTGGGGCCAGAACGCATGATATGAGGTATAACCTGATAGTGCTGGGTTGCTCTCAGCCTTGAACCAGGTTTCAGTCACAGCACAGACATCGATGCTCTCCATACTGAGGAGGGCTTCGAGGGCGTGCATCTTGAGGTTTAGACTTCTGGCATTGAGCAGTATTACCCTTAGTTTTTCTCCATTTTTGTTTTCTAGGGTGGTAGGTTTATCATTTGAGCCTTGCCTAAAAAAGGCACTATGGGGGTGGCAAGAGCCTTTGCCAATATCCGCAGGGGTGACAGGTGCAAGCCGTCCCTTGCAAAGCAGCGTGGCTTGTCAAGCATGTCATCCCAGGCAGACAGACATTGGATCCCCTTAGAATGACACCAGTAATTAAGCCAATTATTAAAGCTGATCATTTTGTCTCTGTATTGTGGCATTATTCTTGGTGAGGGTAGGATACTGCACAGGGTCAGGGTCATACCGGCCTGGGCTACATAATCTGAGAGCTCCTCATGTCTCTTTTCATGTAGTCCAGGGAGTCTCAGGTCGTTCACACCGGCATGGACAATGACTGAGTCATACTTGTACTTGCTGTGGAGTGACCTGAGTGCTTGTGTTATGTGGCGGATTCTAGCCTGACAGGCAGCTTACTGTGATCTTTTCCTTGTTCAGTCTGGTGAGTGGGACGTCAGTGTGTCTGACTATGGAGTCCCCTATAACAAGTGTGTCTGGCATTGTGTTTGGCCTTAAGGACTGTGACTGTTTAGCACACTGACTTTGAGAACTATGTGTTGCATGTCTTATGTCTTGAGGTGGCAGTTGCTTGGGTGTCTGCTTTGGAGGCCTCTGTAGTTTTGGTAGATTTTTGATCAGTGCCTCAGAGTATGTCTTTGTGTGTTTATGTGTTTGTTTTGCAGTTGTGATAGTTCTATGTGAAACTGGGTTTGTGGTGTGCGTGGTTTCCTTCTCCTCCTGTCTGGTCTTGCCAGTCCTGAGTTGAGAGAGCTCAGCCTCCAGTTTGGCTATATAATTGCATCTCTCACATGTATTTGTGTTTTGTGGGAGAAGGAGTGGGTTGTCTGTGTACATGAGGCAATTGTAATATTGCCTCAAGATGCCCAGATTCACCAGCTGAACAGGAGAGGACGCTAGCAACTGACCCTTCGACATGCTAGAAAAAGTGAAAATGTTTGCTGTGTAACTGAGTCAGAAGGGACCTATAGGGAAATGGGTACTCAAGGGGATTCTAGGCTAATGTAGTACTTTGTTTAGTATATAAGTACTTTACCTATATAAAAATGCTTTAGAAGCAAGTGCTGAGCTTTTGAGATAGAGAATAGACTGTTTAGATTGCAACTACAGAAGTTCTAAGGGAAAAATTGAAGAGCAGACTTTACGGAGCCAGAAATAGTTTAACCTTGTTTAACCGGCGCTGCCCGATGGTGCTCTATGGGCAACTCCACGCTAAAGCGGGCTTTATTACAGGTGGCTGAAAAGAGCTAGGAATTGACCCAAAATGGCCAATAGACTACAAGTTTCTGGCTATAGGCTGCTCAGTGCTCCCCACTCCCACTGGTGAACAAAGACGCTTCCTTTTATCCAAATAAGGATATGGAATAGCACAGGAACCAAGACAAAGCCCAGAGATCAGCAAACTCTGAAGACTGGACTATTCTAGTTCAGTAAGGCGGGAAAACAACATTTTTTTTTTTGTTTTTGTCTTTTTTGCAGAAAACAGAGGAAAAACAGACAGTAAATGCTATAAATGCTTTTAAACGGCTAGCGCACTTGAGTTTGTTAGCCTACAGTTAAAATTAAGCAACAAATAGCTTTTTAAAAGTGCAAAACAGTTAATCAACACAAAAACAGTTTAAATAAAATGCAGAGCTGTATAAACAGGCGAAAATGCAGTCGCTAAGCAGTAAATAATCAAAAAGCCAGAAAAAATACTTAAATCAGGAAAAAGTCACTCTTTTGCTCTGCTGCTTGTAGAACTCTGCAGGACACGAGGAGCGGTGCTGAGTTGAATACAAGCGCTAAAGCTGGCCTTATTACAGGGGGCTGAAAAGAGCTAGGAATTGACCCAAAATGGCCAATAGACTACAAGTTTCTGGCTGGAACCACTCCTCTAGGGACAAATAGGCTGCTCAGTGCTCCCCACTCCCACTGGTGAACAAAGACACTTCCTTTTATCCAAAACATTCCTTTCCTGGGAACAAGGTGTCCATTCCTTTAGACAGTCTCATTCACTCTGTCTGTCCCATGTGAATTTTGGGCTATGAAGAAGTAGCATTCTGATGAATTTGTCACTGGCAACAAGCAAATTAAAATAATTTTTTCGCAAAAATAATGCATTTTTCCCGTCTTTTGCTGTCTGCATCTGGGCAAAGGAGGAGAAGGAGTGGAGGTGTAAAGATTCCCTTTAATCTAGTTGGAGATGTTTAATGTTTCCTCAGATTCCTTGCCTTCTAACAGTCTCCTAGGGATAGACCCATGCCAACCTGATGGGCCTTGGGTGTCTTGTGTAAAAGCCCTGCATGTTTTCATACTTGATCCCCATTCTTTTTCTTGATCTCTGACTAGTAACTTGGAGATTTTAGCTGGTACCATAAAAACGTTAAAAGAGCTTCACATGATGCTAAGTAGTAGAGGTGGTTCTTTTGGGGTATAATACTAAGTAGAGGGTCTTCTTTTGGGGCATGAAACTTGTTACATAACATGGACACCTTTTTGTTTTCTCTCTCTCAGTTGTGCTTGCATTAAGGTCCATGTCTTGCCCCTTTCAGCCTTTCATTATTTAGTAGAGATACAGACTCTTATGTCAACACTGGTCAGTTACGTAGTTCTTGAAAGGAATGCTCTTTCTCTTATCCCCTGTCCAAAATTCATCTGTACCTCATCTGAATTTTATGGTTGATTTGCTTTTGTGCCCTACGTTTGAGCCTTCTGAATGGGCAAATCTTATGTTAATGTTTAATGTTTTGTTAATGTTAAGTTTTAATGCTAATGTTAAATTAAAGCTTTAATAATGTTAATATTTTGTTAATGTTAAGTTTTCCTTAAGTTAATGTATTTCCATATATGTACATATTTGTGCTGTGGAGCTTTTCTCCCTGGGCCTCCACTGAAAAAGGGCTTTGTCCCAGTTGGACTATCCTGGTCAATAAATGTCAAATAAATAAATAAATAATCGTGTCTGCTTAGAGTGTGTGTTGTGTTGTTAGTGCGAGTGCAAGGAACCCTCTTTGGTCTTTTAACATGAATTGGGCTTCTGTCAGAACCAACTTGAGATTTATATTTGCAGTAGCCCCAAATCTGCCCCCCATTTCCTTCCTTGAAGCTCAAGTAGAGCACATTCTCACTGTCTAGATGTCCATTGCTTGTTGCTTTCTATATTGCGTGTCCAAATTCATAAGAAGACAGAGCAGTTGTTTGTCTCATTTTGTTTGCATGGAAAGGATTCCCCCTTGATTTGCTTCTAGAATTTATATTTGGCTTACATTTGCTTTACTTTGATTTAATAAGCAGTACTTAACAGTAAGCACTAAGGATTAATGCTGTAAGCTGTAGTTCTTGTGGTACTGGGTTCGATTCTCTAGGCGCTCATTTGCCTCCTGTGTGACCTTGTGCAAGTCACTTCACCAGACATTGCTCCTGGGTCACCCCTGAAAAAGGACCATGTCTCAAGTGGGCCTACCTGGTTAACAAGCGAGTAGTATTATTGTTAAGTGGTCATTGAATGTTCGTGTGGCATGGATAAGTATCTGATTACTTGCTACTAGAATTTAACTATGTTTCGTTTAAGTTTAATGTTACTAATTTAGTTTAGAATGTAGTTACATAATAGTAGTGTAATATGTATAAGTATGTTTTTATATTCATTTATCATTTCACTGATAATATTCTGTCTAATGAAATGTTGCATTACTTTCCTGTACTCATCAAAACCTAGGATATTTTATTTTACTACACTGCAATGAATTGCTGTTCAAGTATGGATTGGATTTATATTTAAATTATTAGTCTACTCAAAAATAATACACAATTACTCAAACTGCTTCTCTGTTTGTGTTGGCAGTTTCACTGTGCAGCGTGGAATCCCCCTCTATGTAAACTGATTGTTAATTATTTTTCTGTCTTAATGTTGCCACCTTTGGCCTGGGTCATAACCAGAAAGTATTCTCAGACCAGCACACCTACCTGGTTAACAAATGCAAAGTAGTAAAATAAATAGGCAAACTCTTTCTAAAAGGTTACCTCATTACATTGTATTTTGTATCCAGCAGGCCAACAAGCCATTTAGTTAATGTGGTCAAATGTTCTATTAGAGGAATGGTTGCTTAAACAGCTTGTTTAGAATGTTTTCACAGATAATGTCTCTGTGGCTTCCATGTGGTTACCTGCTCACATCTTTACCAAGTACTGCACTGAGAACTTTACTTCAAGAGCAGTGCTGTTTTGGATAAGGCATTTTAGGATGCATTGTTCCTGACCCATTCTTTAAGCTTCCATACCTTGCCCCCCCCTCCCCTTTTTTCTGGATGGTGTCACTACTGAAGATTTTAACCAAGTGTGTATCTGCACAGATCACTTTAGAAATAAGATGTAAAAGATATAAGAAATATTCAACCATATGTGAGTTGTCTGTAGTGGATCCATTCCTGCCAACACCATCACCAGCTATTGTTTTCTTCCTTTCAATTCTCTTGATTTGCTGCATAATCTTTGAGTAGAACCTGCCAAGTTAATTTTTACAGTTTGTAGAATGATTTTTTTAATAGCAGGTGACAGCTAGGTCCAAGAAGTATATGTACTGGGAACCTTTCTGCTAGGCACACCCTGTATCCTAGGAGGCTGGACTCTGGTACAAGCCAAACAAGGCATACCTTGGTGACCATGTAGCTTGAGCAAATTTAAAAAACCTTGTGACAGGGTGCAGCAATTATTTCTAAGTGCATACAATTTACAAGGAGGCGTCTTGGAAATCAGCAGATACAGCCAATGCTCATTTATCTTTTGATGCTCTTTTAAAATAATAATGAACCTTGGTGATGCCATCCCAGTCACTCTGAGCTTATATTTTCCATCATTTTTTATAATTAAGCTGTTCTTCTGGTATATTTTAAAACCTTGTTTGTATGATACTCATATTTTTTGAGGTTTAGAGGTTTTAGATATCCCAAGAGAATACAGTTTAGAGGCTGAATAATGCAAAATGTACTGTATCAGGTTGCTTACTAATATTACATATGCTTTGCTTTTCAAATGGGGTAGAGGAACTAAAACCGGACCCTACTTATTTCAGAAGTAACATGTTTAGCAAGCACTACTCCAATCCTAAGTTGCTTTCAACATGTAAAATGCCATGGTGAAGTAATGCCCTTACAGTTTCTCTTCAGCAAGTCTGCAAAACATCATCCTATGTTCATTGTGTAAGGGCAAATGTAGTTGGCTGAAGCTGGAGGGAATTCTCATTAGAAACATAGGCATTATTTATTTATTGCTAAATAGACTGAAAATCTGATTTCAGAGACTTTTCAGTGGGTAACAGTATTCCCTTTTCTAATATAGTGGGCTGAGAAGTATTCTATGTCACTTCAGTCAGTTAGTTTGCAAGTGTTTTTGACCTGTGTCAAACACCTATGACTTTCTTCTGTTGTTGCACTGTCAAGGTGCATATCTCTGGCATCCCTGCACATAATTTAGTTGTAGAGGATGAAACTGTATCCCATCACTAGTTTTTTTTAAGCTGTTCCTGGAAGAAGTTCTACCTACCTTTGAAGAACCCCTTTCTTCCTTGAAACTTTAACTTTTTGATTAACTTTCATACCCATCCCATGTTCAAACCATTTAGTAAAATGGCTCTGACGTTTGTTTCCTGGATGTTGCTTTTTCTTTCTTCATGATCATCACCTCTCCTCACAATATCTCTGAGTTGCAAGCCCTTACCTCTTGGTAACCTGTTTTATGTTTAATATCCATTGAGTGATGCTCGTTTTATACTGAAGGTGGTTTCAGAACAGTCCTTAAATCAGTCTTCTCATGTGCTTGTATTCTTTTCAGGATTAAAATCCAGTAGAGAGAAAGTCCTTTATACGTAGGATGTGCACCACTAGTTCATTATCTAATGTTGCCTTTTTTGTTTGATTCAATGTCATACCAAAGCCTTGGATCCAAGACCTCTGACTCCTCCCCTACCCCCAATTCCCCTCTCCTGCCTGAATTACCTCAGATCTTGCTTGCTTCCTGAGTAAACCAGACATGTGGACCAAGAGCTCCATCATTATTCACAACAAGTGAAAGTGTTTTTCCCCTTTTCAAAAATGTTGATACTTTTGTAAGATTAGTGAGTGTTAGGATATTAGTAGGTGTTCAAGATAGATTAGTGTGTTTTCTCTAGCCTTTTCTAAAAGTTACTTCTGTGAGTGCGTTTGTGTGTGTGTATATGTATTCATATATATATATATATATATATATATATATATATATGTGTGTGTGTGTGTATATATATATATATATATATATATATATATATATATATATATATATATATATATATATATATATATACATTATTAAAATATTAAGGTGGTAGCTACTGTTTTAGATGAGTATAGTTTATAGTTATTTTAATGTCAACGGGCGTTAAAAAGTGTTTGTCCTGTGGGCATAAAATACCATCTGATGGCCCACCCTCACAATACATCTACTGCTTGGGGCCTTCCCACTTACAAGATCCATACTCCATTTGTGCTGCCATCAGCACCAGAGCCCTTCAGTGGCAAAGAGATAAACTGATATGGAAAGGCCTTCTTTCCCCACAGTGAGGGTCCGAAATTTCTTCGGACCCAAAGGCGTCTGTCTTTTCCCTTTCTCTGTGAGGAAAAGGGATAAGGAACATGAGAGATCTAAAGGAAGAGAAAAGGTTAGAGGTAAAGTTAAGAAGAAATCTAAGTAAAAGATTCCCAAGAATTGCCAAGAGAAAGCTAAGAAAAGGTCTCCCAACCCCACAGTTGTTGCACATCCAGTTCATAAAGTCTCAAGACAGTCGGATTCGACTGTTGCCAGGATCCAGACTCCCTCTCTGAAGACATCTTTTACTCCATCACCAATAAGTCAAAGGCTTCATTCTCCAGTATATTAGAAAAAATAACTTCCAGGCCTGCTTCTCTAGCCTCATCCACTAGGTCTGGCCGATCTGATAGGAGCCTCACAGAATTTGACATCAACCAAATGATGAAGTTTTTGAGGACACAGATCTATCTGGCAGTCCTCCTGGCTCCATCCCCAAGGAAAGTACTGGGGTCAACCCTTTCCACCCTAACTGCTCAGCCTACTCAGCTCCTACACCATCCCCATTCCTGAAGTCAGTGCACATTGGATTCAGTCTTCATGTGGAGTCTATGACCCTGGAGACTTCGACTTCAGCATCTTCCCTCACTCGACTCTGATGCACTCAGGTTAAGTAGAGTCCCAGAGCCAGAGCATCAGTGTTGAAGCTCCAGCTGTAGGGGTGACCCTGAGATTTTTGGAGCAGTCTCTGCTACTTGGAGCTTCAGCATTAGATAGTTCAGTTCCAATGTCATGTTTTGGGCCTTCAGCCCTTGGAATCAAGAGCGCTTCTGACTTGACTAATCTAGGTGTCTCTTCTTCAGTTCCATTGGCTCAGTCGGCTTTCGAGGCTATGGAAGGGCCTTGGCTGGAGCTGACAACTGGTATGGGCTCAGATTTCAAATAATTCAGGATTCCCTCTTAAAACTGCACCTACCTCCTCACATACTGGTAGATAGATTCAGAAGAAACCCTTAGGCTTCGAGACTACTCTGCACTCAAGTCCCACATCCTATTCTGATGTATCCCCCTCAGTTGTCCCAAGGCACATTTCCCAGAAGAGGATTTGTAAAAGGAAGCATATTGACTCCTCTCCTGAGTCTGTCACTGAAGACACAGACTTGGATGAGGGAGAAGGTTCTTCAATATCTCCCCCAGAAGACATCATCTTTGGAGATATCCCCGAATTGATGAAACAGGAGGGGAGGATGGTCTAACAAAACTCATTCTACTGATGAGTCGGTATTTCTTGAAGCGTTTGTGTCTGGCCTTTCAATGTCCTGGGTTGCGTCCCTCCCACCACCTTAATCAACTTCATCACTCAGAAAGGCTGGAAGGAGCCTGATGTGGCAGAACCCATTCCAGAGAAGCCAGACAGAGTTTTATTTCACCTAAAGGAAGGAAATTCTGGCCTAAGGGTCCTTGTGTAGATGCAATGTTGGTAGCAGCATCTAAACACTGAAGACTGTTCCTTTGTCCATCCCCCTAACAAGGAGTTAGGGCACTGGACAGAAAACAGACATGCATCAACCACTTTTTCTGTTTGTGCGAAAAACTACATGATTCACTTGACATGCTTCCAGAGGAATTTGATAAAGGAACTCTCAAATTCCCTGGTGGTTAACTTACTGGCAGATATCCAAAAAAATGTGGATTACCAGTTGTCTACCCTACAGTCATCATCGAATGTTGCCATGAGCCTGCTTTCTAATGCAGTGCATGGCACAGCCTGAGTAGCCAGTACAGATATTATGATGTCTTCACTCTTGGATGCAGCTCTGTCACTTTGCAGAAAGCTTTAAAACATCCTTCATAAACACCCCTATGATGGCTCCACTCTTTTTGGATCGAAAGTCAAGGATATGCTTATCAGGAGTGAACTGGATGTTAAGACCTTGTCTGCTGTTGGAATCCATTTTTCAACTCCTCAGAGATCCTTGTACAGGAATCACAGAGGGGAGAAAAAATATGGTTCAAAAAATCCAAAGGTTTTCACCAGATGATTTCTTGGGATAGGCCTCCCAGATGTGGAGGCAGTTCACAGGATATCACCCAAGAAGCAGAGGTGGTCTGCAAAATCAAGGTTTCCGTGGACCTTTCACAGAGAAATCTTAGCATCCCTGAACACTTACCCAACTGCTGCACTCTGGAGGCAGTTGTGGAATGCTTTTCCTTGCACTGTCTAGCCTGCCAAAATATAACTTCCACTACTTGGGTGCTAAGATTCATTACCAGAGGTTATACATTACCCTTTATGAAAACCCCCAAAACAAAACATATTCTTCCTGACACTCCACCCAATCAGTTGGAATCTGCAGCAGCAGAAGATGTTCTTTGTGTTTCACTGTTGTAGTCATTACATTTGGGTAATCTGCTGGCAGGTTGCCCTCAGTCGGCCTGAATAACAAAGTCTTGGGTCCTGTGTCGATTGCTGTCTCCTCAACCATGACATCAGGGCTATAAAATATGCAGCTGACGCCATTTTATTCAGTCTTTCTTGCCATGCGGTGCCCGAAGCAGAAGCAGTTTGCAAGTGCTGGTCGGCCGACTCCTGAAATTTTCGCATTCGAGTTTCAGAACCAATGTCTTCAACTAAAGCTAAGTTCCCCGTTGGGGAAACTTTTTCTTGCTCCTTACCGATGTTAGTAAAAGTTAATAATTGCATTACTTGTGGGAAGCAAATACTTCATAAGGATTTTCATTTGTACTGTATTCCTTGCCTAGGCCCAGATCATAACGTGCCTTGCTGTCAGGTTTGTGCTAGATTTAACCAACACACTATTAAGCATCTGTATATTTTTGCTTCAAAACATTTTAGATCCAGATTTAATTACCCTGAAATGTTGTCGGTTAGCAGTCCAACTACCGGAGTTCACAAAAAACGCAAAGAAAAAGACAGAGACAGACCATCAAGGTCCAAAACAGACGACAAAACTTCTCCTAAGCCAGTCACTGGTTCGCTGGTACTCAGTGAGGCGCTTTTGCAGCCCCTGATACCCGCTACTTTTGAGTCGCACGCCTCTACCGAGACCCATGAGCAGTCCAGTATGCCCCGAGATTCTCAGAGTATTGAACCCGCGGATGTCTCTCCCTTGGATGGGTCTGGAGCTGCTGAGCAGGCACCGGCTTCTGAGGGTGTTTGCAGGC
This sequence comes from Protopterus annectens, assembly GCF_019279795.1. Classification (NCBI taxonomy): domain Eukaryota; kingdom Metazoa; phylum Chordata; order Ceratodontiformes; family Protopteridae; genus Protopterus; species Protopterus annectens. The sequence continues at coordinate 452,334,602 of NC_056727.1, forward strand.
CTCAACATTTTTATATAAAACTTCAAAAACAAGTTCAAAAACATCTTCCAAGTCTAAAAAACCGACGCATGAGCCACGTGCTCAGGCCCCTATGCCTAAAAAAAAAAAAAAAAAAAAAAAAACAGATGATCAAAATGGCTGAGGACTTAATTACCTTGATCAGGGGTACCCAACCCCCCCCCCCCCTGCTAAGAGGCCTAGGCAAGACACTGATTATGAATCTTCAGATCAGCTTTCCATTTCTTCTGATCAGGAATTTTCTGTATCACCCTATGAGGATTCAAATGCAGAAGAATCCATCCCATCTGCATCTCCTCCTGAGGATTATTCTTTTGGAGAAACCTTGCATACTTTAAGGGAACAATTTCATTGGGAGAGTCAGGATTTCTCTGAATCAAAAAAGAGGCTTAGGGATTTCCTTCTTCTTCCTCGGCATAGGCCTTTGGCTACATCTCCTGTATTAGATATTGTTGATGTGTTTTCGGAATCAAGCATGGCTCCTGATTCCCTACCTCTGGCTCCTAGTAAGCCAGACAGATATTACAGGGTTCCTGACTCCCACAAATTTCTATTCAAAAATCCTGCTGCTGATCCTGAAACTATCTCACAGGGTCCCAAAGGTGTAAAGGCCTCTACAGCCAAAAATCCTACCCCCTCTGATAGAGATTCCAGGGTGCTGGATAGATGGGGAAAGAATGTTTATACGTCTGCAGCCTTGGCAATTAGGGACTTAAACTGCCAGTTTCATATGCTTAAATATCAACAGCATGTTATGGGCTTATTGAAACAGAAGATGATGTTGATTTCTGATTGTGTGGAAAATAAAGAATTGCAGAAATTATTGCATGCAGTAGAACAGGTTGGAAAGCATACTTTGCAATGTGATTTTGATTCCTTGGAGGCCTCTTGCAGGGCCGCAGTTACTGGTTCTGTGATTAGAAGGCATGCCTGGCTCAAGGAGCAAAATCTGCCTGATCATGTTAAAGCTAAATTGTTGGATGCTCCTATACAGCATTATACTCTGTTTGGTAATAAGGCAGAAGAGGTTTTAAAGAAAATGGAAGACAAAACTAAATCTATGCAAACTGTAAAATATTTCTTACAAGTGCAGCCACCCAGATTCAGTAGGCACTAGCCTACTAAAAATTGGTCCTTTCCTGTGTCCAACAGAGCCTCTCAAAGGCAAATCCAGGTGCTCAAAAGGCTTTAGATACCAATCACAGGGTTCTTACAGGTCAAAGCAATAGGGTGCCTCCACCTCCAAATCTGGAGGAAACAAAACACAACCCTACAGTAAGCAGTCTCAATGACTTCCCTCTACCATCACCAAGCACTTAACTTTTGGCAGCCTCCTGGGGGGGGGGGGGATTAGCACTTCATGCTCAAAATTGGCAGTTAATTACCCAGGACAAGTGGGTAGTATCCCGGGGTACAGATTTAATTTCCATACTTTGCCAATTCCACATGGTTGGCTAGATCTGCCACAAAATCAATGGGCAGAGGCTTAGAAACAAGTTACGTCCCTCATGGATATGGGGGCTGTTCATCCAGTACCAGAACAGGAAAAAGGACAAGGTTTTTATTCAAGACTGTTCCTGGTACCCAGAAAAGACAATGCCTGGCGTCCTATACTGGACATACCGATTTTGAACATGTTCCTGGACATTCCAAAATTCAAAATACTGACTTTACAACAGTTATTGCCTATGCTGGGCAGGAACGCTTGGTTAGTGACTCTAGACTTAAGAGAGACATACCTGCATATCCCAGTAAGGGAATTGTGCAGAAGATACCTCCGCTTCAAGGCAGGTTTTATGCATTACCAATTCTCTGCACTGCCCTTTGGCTTATCTACTGCGCCCAGGGTCTTTACAAAGTGCCTGGCACCAGTAATAACCTTCTGCAGACAAAGAAGCATACAAATGTATCCTTATCTGGACGACTGTCTCATTCAAGCAGAGGATAAGGACACTCTTCTTCAACATCTGGCATATGTGAAAAAGCTTATAGCATGCCTAGGGTACACCATAAACGAAAAGAAATCACAACTGGTACCCTCTCAAATAATTACATTTCTGGGTGCAAGCTTTAATACAACTGCCCAGATGGCTTACCTTACGCCAGACAAACAAGGCAGCTGACAACATACTTCAAACAAATGGCAACAAAAACCCAGTTATCTGCAAGACAAATTCTGCAGGCTTTGGGGTTCATAGCATCCTGCATTCTACTAATTCCATATGCGAGACTGCATATGAGGAAACTTCAATGGTACCTAAAAAGTTTGTGGAGTCAACATTGTCACAGTCTGGAAACCATGATTCCTCTCATTCCCTGCCTACAACAGGAGTTTCTTTGGTGGGCAGAGTCATGTCATCAAAACAAGGGACTGTCATTCACTCTACCCCCTGCCACCCAAACCCTAACTACAGACTCATCAGACTATGCTTGGGGGGGGGCCCACCTGGCGGGGAGATGCATGCATATGGAGCCCAAAACAAATGCATCTGCATATCAACCAGAAAGAGATGCTAGCTGTTCACAGTGCCCTGACAGCCTTCAAGGACTTAATTCATCCAGGACAACTACTGATAAAGACGGACAACACCACGGTTATGTGGTACATAAACAAGCATGGGGGTACACATTCCTACCCCCTTTGCAGACTAGCCATGGCATTGTGGAACACGGTCATGACTTACCAAGTACATCTTCAAGCTCAATTCCTGCCAGGAAAACAAAATACTCTGGCAGACGACCTAAGCAGAAATCTTATGGACCCGCATGAGTGGAAACTGGATTCACAAATCTTCAGCATGGTAACACAGAAATGGGGGAGCCCCAACATAGATCTATTTGCCTCTCCCCAAAATTATCAACTGGACAAATTCTGCACAAGGACATATCACAGACAAGCATGGAAAGTGGATGCCCTATCCTTCAGTTGGAAAGACCTATCAGTCTATGCCTTCCCCCCACTGCCTCTTCTCTCCAAGGTCTTACTAAAGGTCAGACAGGAAAAACCAAAAATGATCCTAATTGCTCCGGACTGGCCTCACCAGCACTGCTACCCAATTCTAAGGGATATGTCTCAACTCCCTCCTTGGTACTTGCCTCAAATACCTCATCTGCTGTCTCAGCAGAACAATCAAATTCTGCACACTCCGCTCCAAACTCTGAATCTTGCAGCATGGCTGATCAATTAATTATTCAAACAACACCTCTCAGTAAATCTGTCATGGATGTCATTTTGGAAGCAAGAAGGCTTAGTACTAGAAAATCTTATGCTGATAAATGGAAGAGATTCTGTGCCTGGAACCAAGCACAAGGAACGGACACAGCAAAACCAAATATCCCTCAGATTTTACAATACTTGACTGAGATGATTGACAAGGGCCTATCTTTTTCTTCAATAAAAATCCATGCCTCTGCCATCTCGGCTCATTACAACATGGAGCCTCCCATCTTTTCTCATCCTCTGCTAAAACAGTATCTTAGAGGGGCCAAAAATTTAAGGCCTCCCAGAAGATCACCAACTCCTGCATGGGACCTCAATTTTGTGCTGAAAAAACTCACCCTGCCTCCTTTTGAATCAGCAGCTACTGCAGATATAAAGTTTTTATCTTGGAAAACAGCTTTCCTTTTGGCAATCACTTCAGCAAGAAGGGTTTCAGAACTACAGGCTCTCATGGCTGTGGAGCCTTTTATTACATTTTACCCGGACATGATGTCCCTTAGGACCAATCCTACCTTTATGCCTAAGGTGGTGTCCAGTGTGGCTCTTAACCAAACTATTCACCTGCCAACATTTTACCCAAATCCGCAGAACAAGGGGGAGCGGTCTACTTATCATGGTAAACCAGTGCCCAAGGGAATCGGGTCACATTCCACCAGGGCTGCCTCTACCTCAGCAGCCTTTCTCAGAGGAGTTCCAACCAAAGACATTCTAGAAGCTGCTACTTGGAGCTCTGTTCATACCTTCACAAAGCATTATCATTTGCCTCTCTTCTCTAAATCCAGGGCAGGCTTTGCCACTGCAGTTCTGCAGGGCCTTATAGCTGCTCCTAATGCTATTTAGTTCCATCCCCCATCCATAGATTTGGGATTCTACCCAAATGTAATGACTGCAACAGTGAAACACGAAGAACATAGTACAGTTGTGTACACTTACCATAAATGTAGATGTTCGAGTGTATTCACTGTTGCAGTCCGGGCTACCCACCCGCCATCCCCCTTTTCTATAACTTCTCTTTCCTTCACTATATTCTAAAGCCTTTGTGGTGTATTTGCTTTTAGATGAAGGTAAAGTTTATGTTGCTAAAAGTGCATTTGCATATATTGCTGTTTTTATATATATATATATATATATATATATATATATATATATTTTTCTTTTTTCTTTTTTCTCCCCATTTGGGGGAGCACCTGACATCTGGGGCAAGAAAAACTGAATAAAATGGCATCGGCTGCATGTTTTATACCCCTGATGACCTGACGTCATGGAAGAGGAGACAGCAACCGACGCAGGACCCAAGACTTTGTTATTCAGGCTGACTGAGGGCAACCTGCCAGCAGATTACCCAAATGTAATGACTGCAACAGTGAATAGACTCGAACATCTACATTTATGGTAAGTGTACACAACTGTACTTTCTAAAGTTGCTGGACAAAATCATCATCCAAGACTAGCTAAAATCCAGAGTATATTCAAGGTTCTTGTTAGTACCAAAAAACGATAAGGGTCCAAAGACCAATTTTAGATCTCAGTAGTTCTAATCAGTTTGTAAAATTGGCAAAATTACATATGGTCACAGTACAGTTCAGTCTATCTCTGCTCAGAAAGGACGATTGGTTGTGCTCTATAGATGGCCAGATATCACATGAGAGTTCTGCAGTAGACAATTAGTTGTACAGTGGTCTCAGAAACTTCATCCCCTTCACTACATTGTAAGAATCGTACAGGTCTGCAGGGACCACATTCTGTGGTGGATTTCACCTGACTCATTTACTCAGGACAGAGACTTTGTCCTCCAATCCCCAAAGTCCCAATAACCACACACACCCCCCTTCTTGAGGTGGTGCATTTCAAAGGAAAGACTGTCTGAGGTCCATGATCCATGATAGAGGCCAACATTCACATCAACATCTTGGTGTTGAGAGATCCTCCTTACATTACAGGCTCTTCAAGACCATCTACCTAGGGATGTGATTGCCATTCACTCAGGCAATATGTCGGTAGTTTGGAACATCAGCAAACAAGATGGAACATGAACATATACCCTCTTTGCCAGGAAGCCACAAGAATCTGGCAATGGGTGATATCTTTGAACTGCTTTCTAGTAGGAATGCATATACTTGGGAAGTCCAGCATCCTGAGGAGAACTGTACTACTGCCTCATGGGGGATCTCTCAACAAGACAATGGCAACACAGATTTTCAGTTGCTGTGGCCAACGTTTATTTTATTTACATTTGTTAACTGGGTAGTGTCCGACTGGGCAAGAAGCCCATTTTCAGTTGCTTCCCAGGGAGAAACTCTCCAGTACAGTGCAATCAGTTAACATTTACAAACAAAATTCAGCAAAGTTAAAAAGATAGAACCTTTCTGTGACTTTTTTGCTTTGTGCCTAAGCAACAAATGCAGAAGTTACTTTGCCCTCATCCCTCCACAGGAACACTCCCTGAGAGATGCTCTAGTCATTCTTTGGCCTCCAGCTCTCCTTTATGCCTTTCCTCCTCCTCTCCCTTTCATCACCAGGTTCATTCAAAAGACAATGGAGTGCAAGACCAGTGTAATCCTCATTGCCCCTTTCTGGTTCCTCTTTCTTTGGCCTCTCCTAGTTCACCTGCCATGAGTTCTGGATACATTCCCAGATCTCCTCACATACTCCTCTGGGCTTCTTCTACCAGACCTCAAGACTCCAAAGCTAACTGCAGGTTTCTCCAATTTTAACTATTGCCAGAGATGCCAGGTTTTCCTCCCCAGTAGTTCAAATCATATCTTCCTGTCAAAGGAACTCAACAAAAAAGACTTGCAAAAATAAATTGAAGCGTTTCTCCATTTGGGTGTCCTCTAATGGACTAGACTCCTTTTCAGCACCTCTTTCAAAAATTTTAGAATTTCTTTCAGAACTTTTCATGGATGAGTCAAGTTATTCCACAATTAAAGTACAATTAACAGACATTTCAAGTTCCCACATAGGGTTCAACAGTACTTCCTTCGCTTCCCTCGTAGGTTCATACTAGACTATCTGCCCTAGGGCATTTATAAGCCTAGCCAGTGTGTGTTTGGCTTTCACCACCCATTTTAAATGAATTTTGCTATGCCCTTTTTCGAGGTTAGTATACTGTGCCTCTGTCTAACAGTGACACAGAAGTGATACCCGGGGTAAACCTACGATCTTCCATCCACTCATCAAGATTCCTCTTGAAGAGAGTCAATGAGGGACTCTGCCTAACCTGGACTGGGATTTTATTCCAGAGTGAAGGGAGCCTCTGGGTTATGAATCTGTCCCTCCAGCATGTCCTATTTAATCACATCATATGCAAATTAGGTATTCCTGTATACAGCATATATATAGAGCATGGCTATGTACTTTTTTCAGTTCTGATGAAGTTCCTAGCAACAATAAAGGAATGAAAGCGCTAGACAACAGTTCGGCCTCAGCTGTGTTTTTTCTCCATTCGTAATTTTATTAGTTACAAAGTTTTAATTGTTTATTGGCATTATTCTACTTTGCTTTACAGTTTTAGAACGGTTTTTCGTTTATATTAACTATTTATATCAGTGCTGAGGTTCAAGTCTCTCGAGCGCGTAGCTCTATGGGATTTGGATTTTCTGAGGTGCAGCATGTCCATTAATTCCGGCTTGGACATGGCTTTATATGTCAGGCACCGATCGCCTCTGAGCAGGCGGTATGCCACTGAGTAGAGCTGGAGTTTCTTTAACCGGGCAGCATATGGCATCTGTTTGAGCCCTTTGATCCTCTTGCTGAGGTACTTTTGGGGTCTTTCCAGTTGCTGCAGGTGTCTGGTAAGGTACATCCCAAAAGGGGCATTGTACTCAATTATGGGCCTGACGAGGGATGAGTAAAGAGGCACGATGACCTCCCCTGATCTAGATGTGAATCCCTTCATAATTGGGTGGGCTATATAAAATGCTTTTCTAACCACTTTGGCCACGTGGTTGTCAAATGAGAGATTGCTATCAACTTGGGTCCCCAGGTCCCTAATTACTTCTTCCGTACTTAATGGATTACCACCTATGTGGTAATTTGTGGGCACTTTGTTTTTGCCAAAGGGGATGACTATACACTTTTTGGCGTTTAGCTTGAGGCCATGGCTCTGGCACCAGTTGTCTGTTTCTTTGAGGCCCTTTTGTAGGATGCTTGTGTCAGCTGGAGAGTCGATTATGGTGCCTAGTTTGCAGTCATCTGCGAACTTGGTCAGCCACAGTCCTTCCGTGTTTGCTGTACCTCCGAGAAATATATACCGAACAAGAGAGGTCCCAGGACTGAGCCTTGTGGGACGCCACTTGTAACTGGTTTGGAGTCTGACATGGCTCCAGCAATTCTAACCATGTGGGTTCTGTCCTTGAGCCAGTTCGCAACCCATCTAGTGACATAGGGGTTTATATTTAAGCTGGTGAGCTTATCTATAATGCCCGAGTGGGGTATTGTATCGAAGGCTTTTGCGAGGTCCAGGTAGGCTGTGTGGACCACCTTCCCCTCGTCAGTGGCCTTGGTGACTGTTTCAAAGAAATCGACCAGGTTTAAGAGGCAGGATCTTCCCTTAACAAAGCCGAACTGGGTAGGATCCAGTGTCTGTAGGTCCCCAATATCTTTATTTATGAGGTCCATGATGATCCTTTCCATAGCTTTGCAGACCAAGCTAGTCAGGCTTATGGGGCGATAGTTTCCAGGATCCGTTGAGGCACCACCTTTGTGGAGAGGGACCACTGTTGCTGTACGCCACTCTTTGGGTACATATCCTGTAGTAAGGCTGAGATTGAACAGTAGTTTGGGTTTAGCTCTTCTTGGAGTTCATGTAGGACGCAGCCTGGGACACCGTCTGGTCCCATTGATGCTGTGTTTTTTGCTTTGGAGAGGCAGCTCTTACCTGAGCATCTGAGATGTCAGGGGCAGCACTCTGCTGGGATAGATATTTGCCATTTTTGGGGTTGCTGAACCTGTCAGCTAGGATGTTGGCAATGTCTGTGGGTTCGGTGTATTTTTTGTCATTTTGGACTAATTCTGAGCATATCTGGGAATTCCCACCCAGGTTCCTAACATAACGAAAGAAAGCCTTGTGATTATCCTTAGTGTCCTGTGCAGTTTTTCTCTCGAAGCTGGCCTTAGACGATTTTATGAGTGCCCGTAGTTTTTTGCTAATACTGATCAGAGATGCCTTTTTTGCTCTATCATGTAGTAGCTTCTTCCTTCTGTTGTATAGTTTGTTTATGGCTGGGGTCCACCAGACAGGACGCCAGCCTTTGGAGGATTGGGTCTTGGTTTTATTTGGGATTGCATGATCCATGCATTCCTGAAGGTGTTCATAGAATGCGTTTATAAAGGATTCTGCGGTCTGGGCGGTATTTTCCACAGGCCCGGGGGCTTTGAAGGATTCCACATTGGTTTTGAGGAGTGTGAAATTTGCTTTTGAGAAGTTTTTCACTGTGGTTTTCTGGGCAGGGGGTGGGGTCGGGATGTGAATATCCAGTGAGATTAGTTTATGATCTGATCTTCCCAGTGAGGGATACACTTCTGGTCTGGAGCATAGAGCCCCCTTGTTGGTGATGATCAGGTCAAGTATGTTTTCCCCTCTTGTGGGAGTGGTAACAAGTTGTTCCATAGCATTTGAGTTTATAAATTCTAGGAACCTTTGGGCTAGGGTGTTGGAGCTAGAGTAATGCTCCCAGTCTATGTTTGAGTAGTTGAAGTCACCCAATATAATAGTGTTTGGAGAGACCTTCATATTTTCCAGTGTTCTCAGGAAGGCCGAGTGCGGTTCCTGGGTTTGGGAGGGTGGTCTGTAGCAGGCTATAAACTGGAAGGCAGTTTTACCCACTGTTAGTTGCACATGGATAGTCTCTGATGCTTCGTGCTGTGCCACCAACCTGGAGGTGTGGGTATCTTTGACTATTGATACTCCCTCCTTTTGTGATTCGTCCAAGTTTTGGGGCCGAAAAGCATGGTATGAGGTATAACCTGGTAGTGCTGGGGTGCTCTCGGGAGCCTTGAACCAGGTTTCTGTTACTGTACAGATATCGATGTTCTCCATGCTAAGGAGAGTTTCGAGTGCATGCATCTTGAGGTTTAGACTTCTGGCGTTGAGTAGCATTACTCTTAGTTTCTTATCCCTTGTGATACCTATGGAGGTGGGTTTGTCTTTTGAGCTTTGCCTAAAAAAGGCACTATTGGGGTGGCAAGAGCCTTTGCCAATATCCGAAAGCTCAGGGGTGACAGGTGCAAGCCATCCCTAGCGAAGCATCGTGGCTTGTCGAGCATGTCATCCCAGGCTGACAGGCATTGGATCCCCTTTGAATGACACTAATATTTAAGCCAATTGTTGAAATAGATCATCTTGTCTTCATATTGTGGCATCATTCTTGGTGAGGGTAAGATGCTACTCAAGGTCAGGATCATACCGGCCTGGGCTACATGCTCAGAGAGCTCCTCTGTGTCTCTTTTCATGTAGTCCAGGGAGGTACGTCTCAGGTCATTCACACCAGCATGGACAATGACTGAGTCATATTTGTACTTGCCTTGGAGTGACCTGAGTGCTTGTGTTATGTGGCGGATCCTAGCACCCGACAGGCAGCTCACCGTGACCTTCTCCTTGTTCAGCCTGGTGAGCGGGACGTCAGTGTGCCTGACGATAGAGTCACCTATTACAAGTGTATCAGGTGTGTTGTTTAGCCTTAAGGGCTGTGACTGTTCGGCACACTGGCTTTGTGAGCTATGTGTTGCACGTCTTTTGTTTTGGGGTAACGTTTGCTTGGGTGTCTGCTTTGGAGGTCTCTGCTGCTTAGGCAGATTTTTATTTAGAGCCTCCGAGTATGTTTTTGTGTGTTTGGTTTGCTGTCGTGGTAGGTCTATGTGAGACTGGAATTGTAGTGAGTGTGGTTTCCTTCTCCTCCTGACTGGTTACGCCAGTACTGAGTTGAGAGAGCGGGTTTTATACAGGGGGACTTGAAAGAGCTAGAAATTGGCCCAAAACGGCCAATAGGCTACCAGATTCTTGTGCTGGGAACACTCCTCCAGGGATAGATAGGCTGCTCTAAGCTCCCCACTGCCACTGGTGAACAAAGAAGCCTCCCTTTATCCAAGAATGGAAATGGGCAACACAGGAACTTTCCAAAAGTCCAGAATACAGCAAAGCCTGTATTTGGACTACTCTAGGTCAGGAAAGATGGGAAACAAGGATAATTTTTTTTTTCTTTTTTGCAACAAACAGCAGGAAAATGCAATAAATATGTAACACAGGCTAGAGCACTTGAGTGTGTAGCCTCAACAGGTAAATGCAACAAACAGGACAAACTTTAAATTACAAGCGCAAAAGCTGGCTTTAAAGCAGGGGATTAGAAAGAGATAGGAAATGGCCCAAAACGGCCAATAAGCTACAAGTCACTGGGCTGGAACCACTCCTCAAGGGACAGATAGGCTGCTCAGAGCTCCCCACTCTCACTGGTGAACAAAGAACCTTCCTCCTATCCAAATAAGGATATGGGCAACACAGAAACTATGACACAGCCCAGAGATCAGCAATACCTGAAGACTGGACTATTCTAGTTCAGTAAAGGCGGGAAACAAGGATATATATATATTTTTTTTTTTTTTTTTTTTTTTACAAAGTAGCAGAAATTAGGTACAGAAACACAGTAAATGCTTTAATTTTAATTCGGCTAGCGCACTTGAGTGTGTAGCCTACCAGTTAAACTAAGCAAAAACAAACTTTAAAATTGCAAAAAACTCAGAAATACAGGCAGGAATGCAATAAAACAACTTTGCAGAGCTTATTTAGTTAAAGAAACAGAGAAGTCTATATATACAGAAAAGCAGCTAAAACACACAAACACTTCAGATGCAGTGCAACCTCTAGAGCACTTGAGTTGTAGCAATATTAAATCAAAATTTCCAAGCCTTTTCTAAGAGGTACTTTTTTATTGAACCCCTCAGTTCATTATCCAGTCCCTCCCTGGGATGTCATCATCTTGCTTCAGTATTTAACCCAAAGGACCCTCTGAAACAGCAGTATCCATAGACATGAAGTTTCTTTTTCGAAGACTATATTTCTGGTTGCAATTACTTCTACCAAATGAGTATCAGAACTTCAGGCACTCTCTCGCAAAGCTCCTTTCCTTGTCTGTCATAAAGACAGTGTGTCTTTGAGAACAAGTCCTTCCTTCTTCCCTAAAATAGCTTCTGAATCTGACTTAAACCAAATTGACTTGCAAGTTTTCTTTCCTAATTTTTCTAACAAAGGAGAACATTTGTTCATATCTTTCTCCAAGAAAAAGATGGGTCAATAATTTTCTAAAGTAAACTTTCAATATGGTTAGCAGATTGTATTTCTCTTGTCTATGGTTCATTAGGTGTGCCCCTACAATCAAAGCCTAAGGTGCACTATACCAGAGCGATGGCAGTCTCAATAGCCTTTGCAAAACGAGTTCATATCAATGACATATGCACAGCAGCAACTTGGTCCTCAAGTCATACTTCTGTGTCTCACTGCATGTTTGATGTGCAGTCCAGGACTCCCACATCTTTTGGCTCTGCCATACTCAGAAATATCCTTCCTTGAGTCCACCTAGGTCCCTGTCAAGTCACTTGGGGATCTGTCCCACATGCCAAATTAGACAAAAAAAAATACATCAGATACAAATGTTATGTACTTATCGTAACAATAGATCTGTGTTTTCGTTTTATATGGTTCAACCCCCCTTCCTTTTTCTCCCTACTAAATTTTCTTTGTATTTTTAGGATCAACCAGATCTCCTTTGGACCCTGTCTGATGCCTTTTATCTTGCATATTTTGTAGTGTTCATTCCTTTTCTACTTGACCTGTTATGTAAATGATATATATATTTTTTTTATATAGATACACTCATAAGGACTTTTTAGGGTCAGTCAGCAAACGAGATCTAAGGTAATTCAGGCAGTAGAAGGGAATTGTGGGTAGGGGTGGAGCCAGAGCTCTTGATTCCAAGGCTTTGGTATGAGGTGCCGAGGTAGGATCCAGCTGGAAACGACAACCCACATGTAGAAACAGACAACAAAAGACAACACGGATCTATCGTTATGGTAAGTTCATAACTTTGATTTTTACCCTCAGGAAATACAGACATTCAGGCTGGTTGTGTGTTTTGCCCCATGAAGAGAGAGACTTGTAGTGGCAGTGCTAATCAAACATGAACATTTGTGCTAGAAATGTTCATGACTACATTATCATCAATTTACTGGAACCTCCTAACCTCCCCCCCCCCCCCCTTAGACGATACTGTAATTGAATTCAATGCAACTTTTCTAACTACCCTAAATAGCCGTACACCTCCTAGAAGGAAAAGACTGAAAACAAATAATGCAGTTTGGCTAACCAAAATGAGTAGAATGCTAATGCAGTATAGAGAAAAAGCATGTAAGGAATGGCAAAAATATAAAACAGCTCAATATCTTGAAAGTTTCAGAATGCTTTGCAGTTGTACTAAAAAGCAAATGAATGAAGACAAAAACTGTACTATAACAACTTTCAGAATAATACTAAACACAACCCTAAAAAATTTTGAACATCCATTAATGAAATCTTACATCCCAGACAAAAATTCAACCCAAACCCCTCTCCTGATAACTCGCCACTCAGAACTGCAGTACAGTTAAACTCTTATTTTATAGATAGCATAGCATCTCTAACCAGGGATTCCTCAGCATCTAATCCCAACCCTGCCCAACAGCCACATAGCACCACATCCAGTTTCACCTTCAAACCTGTGCCCACATCCTACAGCTGCTGACCTTCCAAGTGAACACCTAAAAATGTCAGCCAATAACATTGCCTATCCTGTCTCAGTCCTTATAAATAGATCAGTCCGGGAATCACACATTCCCTCTCACTGGTATCCCTCTGCACAAAGGAGTAAATTCAACAGACATTAGTAATTTAAGGCCTATCACTATCTTATCTTCCCTTGCCAAAATAGTTGAAAAATGTATTCAAAAACAATTGCAAGACTGTCTCCTGCAGGAAGAACTCCTATCCCCTACACAATATGGCTTCTGTCCTTCCCATATTACTCACTCTGCCCTTCTAACATATATAACTACTGTCAATAAAGCTAGAGATAATGGCAAACTAGCCGCTTTCTTATTTCTAGACTTGTCTAAAGCCTTCAACACAGTTTGTCACCACAAAGTTGTACTTCACATGTCCTCATTAGGTCTCTCTCAAGCCCACCCTTCTGTAGTTCAAAAGCTACCTGTCCAATAGGGATCATTCAGTAAAATGCCACCCCACTCTCTCTCCTTATGTCCCAGTCATCACTTGTGTACCACAGGCTCTGTCCTTGGTCCCATCCTCTTTAACATTTTTACCAAGACCCCTCTGTACTTCACTCAACAAGCCACCCTAAAACAATACACAGATGATTCCACTCTCATTTGCACATCTGAAAACATGGCACACCTTTAAAATTTACTCAGGACGCTTTAACGGCCACTGAAACATGGTTTTGTAACTCACAACTCATGCTCAACCCAATAAAGGCCAAACTACTATTTCCCCAAATCCCTCTTTCATGAAAAAAATAAATTTAAAGTCCTCTGTCTTGAAAATACAACCATTGAAGTCAATTCTCATAGCAAACTATAAGAGGTGATGGTGCATGATAATTTAACATTTGACCTGCATATACAAAATTGCATAAGAAAAACTCATCAAAAACTAGGGATGCTTTACAGAGCCAAAAACTTTCTCACCGATGCAACTAAAACTACACTTGCTACAACTTTTCTCCTCTCCACTATTTTGTATGGTGCTCCCGTCTTTACAAACCTCCAGGCTTCACAAAAATTAAAACTTGAACAATGCTATAACAAAGTTGCTAAATTTGCAGCACATACTCCTTTCAGAATCCACCACTGTATAGCACTGAAAAGTCTTAATTGGTTAGAACTGCCACATCAGCTAACATGTACACACCACTTATAAAATTATCCAGCATCCATCTGCCTGTCTAGCTAGGCAGCTATGTTCCCAGTTGGTCATTGCGATCCAGTGAACAAAAACTCCTTCCTGTCTGTCTACAAACCTAACAAATCTGCAGGGCATTGTGTGTATTCGTACAAGATTGCTAAGGCCTGGAGCTCCTTACCTGTATCCATCAGGTCTATATCCTCCCTCCCATCTTTCAAAACCACTCTGAAAGACTTCATAAAATCTGGCCCTGTTCTTGTTCAAAACCAGGATGGTTATATCCCTAAATGTGAGCAAGTACCTTTTCATTCCTTATACCTCCTTACATTCTTTACTTACTTCCTTACTGCTCTCTAATTCTCTTCCATGACTTTCTCTCTAAATATACCGTAAACCCATTTTCCCTCACTTCATATTGCAATTCCTATTTGTGTTAGACTAACTTAACCTTTAATTTGTCTACAAACTGTCTAAAATTTCTCTAAATATTAAATGATTATCATATACCTTGTATTGATTCATAACCGGAGTTTTATGTCTAATTTGTTATAATTATTTAAACTGCAGATGTTTTGTTTTATTTTTGAAGATTGTAAAATTATTGTTCTTAAAATGTTTTGTAATAATTTAAATATTCTCTCCCCGGGCCTCCATTGAAAATGGGCTTCTACCCAGTCGGACTTTCCTGGTAATCAAATGAAAATAAATAACTCTTTCCAGTGAATTGCTAATTGTGTTGCATTTTGTCATCAGGTGGCAGGCTGTTGGATGGCAAAATACATTCTGTCATAGGACACTCCACCAGAGGCCTGCCTGCTCTCACTGCTGACTTCAAAAATTTGTCCATTGTGGACATCTGTGCCATAGCCATTTGTTCATCAGTTCACTCTTACACCTGGCATTATTGCTTCTTGAACCAAGAATTCCGGAGAAAAGCTTCTTTTGATGCCTTGGCCTTCTAGATCTTATCTTTGAATCCTCATCTGGCCACAAACTTTCAGCAAGATTTCATTTTGTTTTCTGTCTGGGAATCTTATCACTCGGCCCAGCACTGTATGGGCCTTTAAATTTTGATTTAGTGTGTGTGTGTGGATTATAGACAGTTTGTTCATTCATGGTCACTGAAACAAAATAACTGTGACTATTTTCATTTAGTTTTTTTCCTTGGGGGAGGGGGGCAGTCATCTACTTATGCAAGGGGACTCTACCACTGTGCCCCTGAACTTATCATAATAGGAGTTGTTCAGTCTTTTATGGAAAAGTTCATTGAAACTCAAGTATTTGAGATTGACAGACTAAACATACTACACAGTGAATGTTTTGTAACCTAACCTGAAATTTGGTAACTTCAGAGTTAGATTGGCTAGGGGTATGACAGTGTGCAGCCTTCTGCGCTGAGGCTGTGTGTGTGTGTGTGTGTGTGTGTGAGTACCAATGGAAGCTTATTACAGTGCTACTGTCCCCTCGCACCCAAACAGCCTCTTCGAACAGCTGTACATGGATTTTCCTGTAAATTGTGCAAGAATATCCTTTTTATATATTTTTTGTTTTTTTCTGTGCTGTTCAGGTTATGCACAGTCACTGTATGGAGAGTCTGTCTAGGGGGAGGACTGCTAGGGTTGAAAAAATTCTGAATTGTGCCAGGGTGGGCATATCAGAAGAGGAAATCAAAACCTCTTTGCAGATCAACTGATGTAGCAAATGTATATGTAGAGAGCCTTTGCGTAGTATAGTTAAAATGGCAAAGCCATGGCTTCCTCAAGAGAGATCCGTGCACCTGAAAGCTGTGACTTTGCCCTGAGGTGCTGACATCGGAGTTGAGTGTCCATTTCACTGAAGACTGAGTCACTGAAGCCTGTTTATTTAAGATCAAATGGTCAACTTGTCAAAAGTTTAATGTGTTGGGTATATACCTTCCCACAGCCCTCATACAGGTGACTGCAGTCTCTAAATCCTCTGTGACTAATAAAACTAATACTGAAGTTACTAAACTGTACTTTGTTATTAAATCTGTTATCTGTGTATCCAGCCAAGCAGTGGGTTAAACTGAAATTTTGCTGAAGTCCTACTTGTGTACAGTGTCTTTTAGCTGACTGCATTATTTAAGGACCAGTTCCTTGAAATTCCTCTGCTGGATGTACCTCTGTCTTGTCCAGTGTTGCTGCTTTATGACTGCTCTGGTTTTACAAGGTATAGCTATTGTGGCCAGTGCTTTGTGACTACTCTGCACTGTGCTCAAATATTCTGACTTGTGCAAACACCTGTGATTCTACAAAGTAGCTGTATAAAGTTAGCAGTTCTTTTGTTAAGGACTGGTCATCATTCTGTAGTGAATAAAGCTAGCTATTGTTTTCATCTCCCAGCATCTCTGGCACTAAAAGTTAGCTATGTAATATTAGCAGTTCAGTGTTGCTGCTTAGTGTGCATTCTGCGGTTTACACTAAAGCTGCAGTGTTCAGCACCTAGCATCTGTTTGTAGTGTGTGCAAGTGATCTGTATAGTACTAAGGACTGTAACTCTGCAAAGTAATTGACTGAAATTATTACTTTGCACAATATAGCCTGATTCTGTCTTTCTTACTGCTGCTTGTAACTGTGTACAGTAGTCTGAAATTATTATTTTGTACAGTATACCCTAATTCCTTTTACTTAGTATTGCTAGGGTAGCCAACATTTAACCCAGCTTCAAAGTATCACCCTAAATATTTAATCCGTAAATCTTCAGGATCTGCTGTAGTAGTCTTCTTCCAGCCTCCTAAGAACTATGATCAGTCCCCAGTCCTCCACCCTCTGGCAGCATGGCTAAAGTCTGCCCTCACCTCATCTCCAGTCAGTGTGATTGCATTATGTGTTCTAAGGCAGTGTAACAGTTGCCTTATGTTTAGCGACCGTTCACTGCTTCTGTCGGTTGATATACAACCTTCAGGAGATGTAAATATTAAGAAACATGGCAATAAACCACTCGCATCAGCCCCCTGTCTGTAAACATTATTCTCCCACAACATACCACTAGGCCTACAACTTATGCTGAGGCTGTAAAGAAAAAATTGCTAGACCTTCATAAAGTACGCACTAAAAGATCACAGCCTCTAGCACATGAGGCAAACATATATTCCCTTTCCACTCACACACACTGCAGATTTACATAGCTCACCCAAGAATCAAGAGGAAAATGGGCCTAGGTCTGTAAGGCTCCCTAAGTGTGCTTTCACACAGGACAATGTTTAGTTATAGGTGACTTTATTGTTAGGCATAAAGACTCCACACTTACCAGTGGACAGGAACAGGGTTGACTGTAAGCTGCTTGTCTGGGGCCAGGATCCACAATGTCACAAGGGCCCTAAGGTCCCTTAAACCAGACAAATATGATTGCAACCTGTTAGTGGCCCAGTACCCAAGAGAGATGTAGAAAGACATGATGGAACTTATTATGCATGTGTTATGAAAGGTGAGACCGTGGTGTTAAATAGTATCTTGACTTCACCAAGAATAATGTCTAGATACCAAGTCAAGTGTTGCTCTAATGGGATGCATTATGTGTTGGCCTAGGATAAAATGACAAATAAAGATCTGATGTCTTTTTCATTTGTTCCTTAACTATTGGAGCATCTGATCCGACTTCGGATCCAAATCAGCCGCATTTACTAGACTTTCAGATCCTACTGTGAAGCTCCTCCCTTTAGTAGTAAAAAGCCAGGTGTCAAATGAAGTTAACGATAAAAAGTAGCATAAAATGTGGAAAAGAAATTGTGACTTTCAATACGCCAGTCCACCAACGATTTTATTGAGCAAAGCTTTCGGGTTAATACCCTTCCTGTTGGGATGATTGCAGTACAAACCAACAACATGTCTGTGGTTTGGTACAGCAGTAAAGGGGGGGGGGGCGCAATCATGCATTTTGTTGAGAGGCAATGAGAATGTGGCAATGGGCGATCTCCTCCAAGCACTTTTCTTGTGGGAGTGCACATACCAGGAACATCCAATATGCTATCGGACAAATTCAACAGGTCACTTCTGATGCCTCATGAGTGGTCTCTCAATCAGTAACAGAGAGGATGTCATGTTGATGAGATCAACCTTGCTGCGACTTCTTTGCATGTCCCTATGTCAACAAGTGCAGCAGATTCTATGCTTTCATCTCCCATTTGGGGGAGTTACCGAGAGATGCTGTAGTCACATTTAACCCTCCAGTCTCCTTTACATACTTATCCACCAATACCTCTAATTTCCAAATTCGTACAGAAGGCAGTTTGGTTGAAGAGCATGGTTATCCTCATTGCCCCCTTTTGGCCTTGTCGTGTGATTTCTCCTTCCTCTAGTCTCACCTTCGCTAGCCACTATGGCTAATGAACCTCAGTCCAGACCTTCTGTCTCATCCCACAAGTATGGATTACCCAGACATTACAGGCCTCAAGTTGACCACGTGGTTTCTCCAGTTCCACTGATAGACAGCACAGGCTTTCCTCCCCAGTCCAACAGATACTTCTATCTTCCCACAAGGCCGCTACTAGGAGGATTTACAAAAGTAAATGAAAAATATACTATTTTGACTCTACAGAGAGAATTGGACCTTTCCCTGCTCCTACAGCTGCTGTCCTATAGTTCTTAGCATCTATTTTTCAAGAAGGAGCTAGTTTCTCTGCTGTTAAAGTGCAATTGGCAGCAATTTCTAATTTTCATTCAGGCAAAAATGCTTCCTTATTAGCTTCTTCAAAACTGTGCAAGGCATTTCTCAAAGGTGCTTTGCTCCTTAGGCTCCCAGGGATTTAACAGTCATGCTGCAAGCATTAACTCTAAAACCCTTTGAGCCATCAGCTAAATCTGACTTGAAATTTTTATCCTGGGAAACTGTCTTTTTTGTAACCATTACATGTGCGAAATGAGTTTCATTTTTCACAAAGACAGAGTTACCTTGTGGACCAGTCCATTCTTTTTGCCTAAAGTAACCTCCAGTATAAATATTAATAAAGTCGTTTATTCACCTGTTTTCTTTCCCAGCTTTGCTAACAAAGGAGAATACATACTCCATCTTATGGATATCCACAGGCAGCTACGTTTTTATTTCCATAGAACAAAAATTTCAGAAAGTCAGAGCAATTGTTTGTCTCTTTTTTTTCCCCAAACAAATTGGGCTCACCTGTTTCTAAAATTACCCTAGCAAAATGGCTTACTGATTGCATTTTCTTTGTCTACAGTCAACAAGGTCTGTTCCTACCAAGGCCTCCTAAAACACACTCCACAAGTTCCATGGCTACATTTTCTGCTTTTTGGTCTACAACTTGTATTGACATTTGTACAGTAGCTACCTGGTCTAATGCTAATACTTTTATTGTTCATTACAAATTGGATTTGACTTCCAAAAGCAGGGCTGCTTTTGGTTCTCCAGTACTCCAGATTAGCCTTCCATGAGGTTCACCCAAGGTACACGTAGCTGGGGACTCTGTCCCAATAGTTGAGGAACAAATGAAGAGGACAGCATCCGGTATTGAAGTTATGTACTCACCATAATTGTGCATCTGTGTTGTCCATTTTCATTCTTCCTCAACTCCCCACCCTCCATCCCCCTTCGTATTTTCTCCTGAAGTGACCTTATAGTTATTGCAGAACATCTTTTCCAGTTTTGAGCCCCACTTCTGCTACTGCTAGTTTTACTTTCTTAACCTTGAGTTAGTTCTTGCTTTAGCTTATAAGGTGGCAAACTTGATCTGAGGTATGGCAGGTTGACTGTGGCATTATGGGTAAAGGGAGGACCTCCAGAGGAGGATCTGAACCGATACCTCAGTAGTTGAGGAAGAATGAAAATGGACAACACATTTCCATAGTTACGGTGAATTCACAACTGTAGTTTTCTTTTTTGCCAGGGCTGGTTTACACCTCTCAAAGGTGTTTGCATACTGGCTAAAGCCTTTGCTTTCCCTCATAATGTTTTTTAGGCAGTTCTTCTGTGGAAAGCAAATTCAGACTTAAATTTTAACAACGTTGTAGTGGCACATCTCAGTGCTAGGATTCTAAATAGAAAGATTTCAAAACGTTGAGGCTGTCTTGCAGCTCAAACACATTCACACTCATGTAGTTACTGAGACACAGCCTCAGTGTAATAACAACACTATCTCTAAACCAGAGTTTTAGCACCTTATATGCCTCCAGGCCTATGAATAACTACAGGGGAGTATCTGTATTTGTCAAACACCATCACCTCACATGGAATTGCCCACGACCCTAACTGTGAATTATTGGATACATTCTTCATTATATCACTGTTGCAGTATTGCCTACAAATTGGAGTATCCTGCCAAGAATACCATATATCCAGCCAGTATGGTATGTTGCCAAGAGTACTGTATGTCCAGTCAGTTTACAATTACCTCCGTACCATCATGCACCCACTTCAAAACTTTACTAAAAGCGCACCTAAAAACATGCTGCCTATGCCCTTGCAACTCCCACTCTAATATCATCCACCCCATCCAACCACTACCTTTCTCTCCACTCCACTAACTACCTTGATTATAGCAAGCTCAGATGCTGATAAGCCTAGTACTTATTATACAGCAGGAACTTCTCATTGTAACATTTGTTAATGTCTGTTATGTACTTCACAGATAAAGATTCTAGTTGTCTACTGATGTACTATGTTCTTCATCTGTAAATATGTTGTAAATAATTGCTATGTTAAATTGTTAATCGCTATGTAATCCAATGTAACTACGGTCTATTTTACTGTGGAGCTTTTCTCCCCGGGCCTCCGCTGAAAATGGACCTACGTCCAGTCGGACACTCCCGGTCAACAAATTTAAAATAAAATAAAAAATACACTCCTTCCTGTCATGTTGTATATCTGACCTACAACTAATACACAAGACTACATGTTGCTGCGTAAGGGAATTAAAAGTGCGAAAATCTTCAGAACTTTCTTCCCTTCAGTCTGTAAAGGAAGACTGTCTGGCATTGCAGTGTTATCAACCATATAGCCTGTGCCTGTTGCATTCACTTTTGTGGAAAATTTCTCGTCATCTAAGAGAGAGAGGTAACTATTTTTGGCAGATCCCCAATAAAGTTAGTCATTCAAAGTATTTGTTCTGTTTAAGTTCTGAACATAGCCATAAGGATTATATTATCTGCCATTCCTTTGTTCTAAAGAGCATTGGAAGACATTTAGCTTCACTGAAGTTATATACCAAAACAAGTGACTAAAAGTACTTGCTTGTGGAATGATGTCCTCAGAGTTATTGCTTTTGGGTGGCCTTCAACAGCCACATAAGACACCTAATAAACTAAAGAAACCACTGACCTCTCTCATCATTAGAGTCAGTTGTTTCTGTTGAGGCACATGATGAACCCACAGACCACCCAGCTTCTTCTGCTCTTGCTGTAAAGACCCTTCTGAAGGCCAACAAGGAGCAGGGCTCTGTCACGTCCCTTCATACTGACCAGGTGGCCAACAATGCTAGAAAACGAGAATGTCAGCTGGTTGTATGTAAAGGACAGGGTGATTTACCAGAAATTCTTATTTGAGGGCATACCAGGCACCCTTATTGGAGGTACATCAGGGGTCCGCTTCTCCTTACGTTATATCTTTGGATACTCCTAAGATGAGAAAGCAGGAGACAAACCATATATTTGTCCCCCTCCCAATCACTCCTGCCTCTAGGGTTCCTCGGGCAACCTCTCCCAGTGGCTTTATAAAGCCTTAATGTCTCTGCAGTCTCCTCAGGTTTTATTTTTTTATTCTTCTACTTCCATCCCTCAAAAGAGAGTCACTTCTTCCAAAGAGGGTTCGTTTTTTAGATTCTGATGCTGAATATTGGCTTATTCATCTCGTATTCATTCTTCCACAAAATATGAATCTGAAGCTGAGAATATGCCGTCTCTTCATTCTCCTTGGGAAGAGCCTGCCGTTTGGTGACACCATTCAGAAAATGAATGTAGCATTTTATTTGGGAAGGAAAAGCAGGTGTCAGAAATCCAAAAATGTTATGATTTGCTGTACATGGATTTTCTTAAGCTATCTGCAAGTCCACCTATATTTAGAAGCCTTTGAATATATTCTCCTTTGTCCATCTATGTCTCATGATTGACAACCTCCTTCACCTAAAAAACATTTTTTTTTAAGTGCCAGATTGTCATAAATATTTGTACAATAATCCCTCCTTGGATCTAGCTGTTGTCTCTTTGGAGTGTGATAAGGCTTCTAAATTGCTTCCATTTTTGAATGTATTGCCAACTGATAAGGGCAGTATGGCTATGGATTGGTGTGGTCAGAAGGTGTACACCTCTGCCACCTTATCTTTCTGTACCATTAATTACCAGATTACCTGCATGAAAAGTTATGTATTTTTGCCAACATAAATAAGATGATTTGTCAGCAAAAATGCCTTCCAGAATATAATCAACTCAGCCACACAGATAGCAAGGCATTCCATTAAAATGTGGCTGCAATGCTGCAGATGTGTTTTCAAGAGCAGCAACTACTTGGTCTGTCCATGGGAGTACTCTTGACTTCATCTGCAGCCTTTGCCTAATTATGTTAAGGGTATACTTTTGAATGCTCCTTTAGACAAGGTAATCTGTTAGGATCAACCTCTGGTGAAAGCTGTCAAGAAAAATGAAAGTTGATGCAGGATTTCCAACAGCTTCTTTTCTCTCTCAAAGTTCCAGAGAAACTATCCATCTAAATCCAGATCCCTTTTACTATAAAGCTTAAAAATCCCAGCAAAATATGAAAGAAATTCTCTGAGGAAAAGTGTCAGGAGAAAACTTAATCATACTTGAGGGGCTCCAAAGGATCATTTGCTGACAAAAACTTTAACTTATGACTACTTTCTCTCCTTCTGCCACCCCACCATTACCACCGTGGCCAAACCCCTACCAACTTTACAGGAAAACTTTCAAATAGAAAAAGTAAAGATTATTAACTGGTACGAAGAAAGAGAGTTATTCCCAAGCATTGTTGACATATTAATTAATATATTAATTATTCTTTTGACCAAACACGCACATCCTCTCACACGGAATTTGCATTTGTAGTAGGTAACTCTGTTGTAATGTAATTAAAAATAATTTCTCAACCTTTAATGGGATTGAGGCTAACACAGTAAATCACTATTCTTGCGTCTCTACATGTGTGGTATGTGCTTTTGAAATTTCTTTGCAGTGTATTTTATAGTGGGAAGACAAAGAGAAAACTTAAGGGCAGAATATGTAAACATTTGAGGGACTGAATGAAAATCCAGTTGCTGAGCATTTTTCCAGTTATCATTCTGGAAATCTCAGTTCCCTTTCTCTCTCTCTATGATTACAGGTTATGTCTTGTTTTTTTAGGAGGTTTTGATGTGCAAAATAGATTGTGCAAAGAAAATGCGTATGTATTAAAGTGTAGGACTTTAAGAATGAATGGTCTTAATAGGAAATTAAGTTGGAAATATTTGATTAGTAGATGTAAATTGTTCTAATTAATTAATATATGTATGATTTTTGTTTGTTTTTTTATTTCCGCTGAAGGCTTTGTCAAGATATCAGAGATTTCAATAAAATTGTAGTTTTTACATTGCAGTGGTTTACCTTTTTATTTTTGATGTAGTTTAACAAGACTTTTGCATTGCCTTCCCTTTTGGAGAATTATAAAATCAGACACTTGGATATTGTATATAATTCAAAATGGGTACATACTTCTCTGGAATTCCCCCTCCAGCTACAACCGATTTACTTCATATACCCTGAAGCCAACATCAGGTTCTTCCAGTCTTACAAGAGTTATTTGATCAGGGGATCATAGAACTGGTTTCCACCCTTCAAAAAGGAAAGAGTTGTACATATATACATACAAATATTTCAAGCACAGGCATTAATGCCCTTCTAGCCCGCCAATGTACCCAAACACTTGTTTCCATAGAAAGTGTCCAGGCTGTTCTTAAAAATATTTAAACTAGGTTGTGCATCAGGTCTGGCAAGTCGGTACGTAAAAATCAACTACCAATCATTAGCGGACCGGAGTTACGCTGTGGCGACCCCTAACTGGGAAAAGCCGAAAGACACAAGACTTGCTTTAATATAATTTGGTAGCCTGTTCCATGCATCAGCTACTCTGTCAGAGAACCAGTTAGTACACTTCTCATTCCTATAGAATCTACTACATAGGTTATCTGATGATTCTCTGCTATGTTTTGATAACCTCAAACATTCCCAGAGGTAGTTGTCTCTAAATGCCGTAGATACCTGAACTAGATCTCCTCTTGGGATATTTTAGTCTTTCATAATAACTTAAATTTTCACATCCACGGATGCCCTTGGTATATTTCCGATGTGCTCTTTCCATAGGTTCATAGGTTCATACTAGGCTATCTGCCCGAGGGCATTTATAAGCCTAGCCATCGTTTTGTGGCTTCCAGTTTACTCATGCTTGTTTTCTTACATGTTTTCCATATTGTTATTCCATACTCGAGTTTGTGTCTACTGTAACAAACAGTGACTTCATTTCTGGTTTCCTAGACTTTATTAATCTTTTTGTGCAATCTATACTTTTATAATTTTCATTAACCAGTTGGTTGATATGATTAGAGAAACTCAAAGTTGGGTCTAGCCATGTACCCAGGTCCTTAAATGAGTCTAAAGTTTCAATCACTGTGTGCAGAAAATAGTATTAAATATTCACCTTTCAGTCCAAATCTCATATGCTTAGTTTTTGATGTATTTAGCAGCATATTATTCTCCTGTGCCCAAATGGTCAATTTAGTCAAGTTCTTTTGCAGACATGCCTTATCTGTAACACATGTAATCAGTTTACCGAATTTCAGGTTATCTGCATACAGTATAGAACAGCTCAGATGAAAAAGGTAGGTCTGAAAGATGCAATCTAAAGTTAGGGCCTAGGACAGAGTCCTGTGGGACACCCTGACTGTAACCAATAATTTCACCTGTCTAATTGTTGTATGATACTTACCATGTCCCGTTTGTAAGCCATGCAGCTATCCATCTTATCAAGAGTACATAGATACCTATTTGTTTTAATTTATTGATCAGTGTTTTGTGTATGACCCTGTCAAATGCTGAAGTTAAATTTATATAAATTACATCACAGCACAATTTTATATTCATAGCTGTTATTATAGTGTTATAGAACATCATGTTACAGGTGGTAATAGATCTGTTTTCAACGTATGTATGCTGCTATATGGTTTCAAGTCCCAACCTATCCAGTTCTGTCAGTAACTTATCCAATATTACCTTCTCTATTATTTTGCCACAACATGAAAGTAGAGTTGAGGCTCTGTATGACTCTGGGTTTGTCCTACTCCCCTTTTCTTTAAAGATAGGTTTAATAAGAGCACGTCTCCAATCTTGAGGAATCTCCCCATGTTTATAGGACTTCATCAATAATAGATATAACAGTACTATAAGTTCTTGCTGAACTGTTTTCAGGTGATTTTCCATCTCCTCCCTCTGATTTGTTTGGATCCAGTTTGCACAGTTGTTTTCCAATATAATCTAATTTGATTCCAGTATCTGAGGTTACCTGGATGTTACTAGAATGACTTACCACTGCCTTTGTGGAGCCAAACTATTTTGCATAAGAGTTTGCAAGTATAGCTATAATCTGTTGTGAGAATAAAATTTTGAATCTACACACAGTTTATAAATTTGTATGTCTTTACTCCTTCCACATTTTATGTATCTATAAAAAGGTTTCCTATTTTGCTCAATATCTTTATATAAATTTTCTTCTTGATATTGAATCACACTATGCTTAATTTGTTTGTCCAGCTTGTTTATTTCAGTTTTCAGAATTATTCGACCTGTCTTCCATTTCTCATATTTGTTGTCTCTCACCTTAATCAGGTATATTGATGTTCTTCGTGTTTCACTGTTGCAGTCATCACCTGTGGGTTATCCCTACTGTGGTAGCCCTCGGCCGGCCCGTGTACCAGAGTCAGTGTTTTTTTTGTGTCAGCTGCTGTAGCTTACTGACTGACATCAGGTTGTCAGTGCTATAAAGGAAGGAAGCCAACGCCCATTTCACCAGTTTTTCTTGCCGTGGAGCCCATAGCAGAAGCAGTTCGTAAGTGTGCCAGTCGGTCGCTACCAGAGTTTGAATTACAGCTGAAAACGTCTAAAGCTAAGTACCCCGTTGGGGATCCTTTTTTTCTTGCCCTAACCAATGTCCAAAAAAGTTAATTGTCTCGCCTGTGGAAAGCAAATCCCACACTGAGACTTCCATTCATACTGCATCACTTGTTTAGGCCAGACCACGACGTCCCCCATTGCTGGTTTTGTGCCCTCTTTAATGCAAGAACCATTCGTCGTAGAGCTTTTATTGTAGCCAGGTATTTTTGTCTCCCATCTTCACATTCTGAAGTGGCTTCCGTCGGCCAACAATCCGTAGACATGCCAAAAATTGTAAGGATAAAAATAGAGACAGACCACACAAGGCTAAGCCTTACAACGACTCTACCACGAAGCAGGTCATCAGTTCTCCGGATTTCAGTGAGGTGCCTTCGCAGCCCCTGATACCGATTCAGTACCTTCGCAGGCCTCTACTGAGACCCTTTCTGAATCTGGTATGCCGCAGAAGTTTTCTTCATCTTCCCAGCCTTTGGTTGTCTCTGCCTTGGTAGGGTCCGAAGCCACGGCACAGGCACCAGCTGACAAAAGGAGGTTTTTTGCACTATCGAATCTAGACAAAAAAAAAGTAATCTCATCTGACTACCGTTTCTCTCAGACCGATGGATACTCTTAGGCCTAGAAGCATGGCCACTCCTAGACAAACTACCTCTAGCCACCATTTTATTCCTGCTCCACCACCCCAAGCTCAAATACTTAAAATGGCGGAAGATCTTATCAGGGGTAGTCAGGCCACAACTTCTAAAAGGAAAAGAGACCTTTCTCCTGAAATACTGACAGAACAGGATTCTGAGGAGTCTGATTATTCAGATTTTGAAGAGGAACAACCACCTCTGACTGCTTATGAGGATTCAGATGCAGAGGAATCCATTCCTTCTGCCTCCCCACCAGAAGATCTTTCCTTTGGGGAAACCCTTCACACCCTAAGGGAACATTTCCACTGGGAATCCCAGGACTTCGCTCAGTCTAAGAAAAGACTGAGTTTCTAGACCTGCCCCAGCACAGACCCTTGGCCATCCCTCCAAATCGTAGAGGGGGTGGATGATGTCTTCCACGAATCCATCTCAACTCCTGATGCCCTCCCACCTGCTCCCATAAAACCTGATGGGTATTACAGAGTACCGGATTCTCACAAATACCTGTACAGAAATCCTGCTGCAGACCCAGAGGTCATTACACAGGGACCAAAAGGAGCTAAGGCAAGTTCTGCAAAGAATCCTGTTCCTTCTGACAAGGACTCCAGAGCTCTGGACAGATGGGTTAAAAAAGTATACACCTCTGCAGCCTTAGCTATCAGAGCACTCAGCTGTCAGTTACACATGCTAAAATATCAACAACACACTTCGGAACTATTAAAACAAAAGATTTCAAACTTTCCTGACTGTGCTAATTTCGAAAGAGTTAGCAGAATTATTGCACTCTACTTGTCCAGTGGCCAAACACTCATTACACTGTGGATATGACTCCCTAGAAGCCTCAAGCAGGGCAGCAGTGTCAGTATCTGTCATTAGGAGACATGCATGGTTGAAGGAACAACCTCTCCCTGATCATGTCAAATCTAAATTAATTGATGCACCCTTGGATAAGGACCACTTGTTTGGAGTTAAAGCAGAAGAGGTGCTTAAAAGATGGAAGACAAAGCAAAATCTATGCAAACAGTGAAAGATTTATTTCAGGTACAACCTCCTAGATTCAGCAAGAATTTTCCCTCAAAGCACTGATCCTTTCCTGCACCTAGCAGGTAGGCAAGGTAAGCCCCGCAGGGCAGACCACCTAGACTCCTATCCCAGGGACAGCAGACAACCAAACAGTGGACCACTTCCACTCCAAAGGCGCAGGGAGTTCTAAGATATCCCTCTATGGCAGAAACTCTCAATGATTCCCTCTTCCTCCTCTGCCCTTTTCACTTACCACAGACTAGGAGGAAGGCTCTCCCTCTGCAAAGAAAATTGGCTTTCTGTAACAAAGGACCAATGTGTCTTAAAGATAATTTTTCAGGGATACAAATTCTCCTTCAATGAACTCCCAGTTTCAAGAGGGTACCCAGACTTGCCTCCAAATCAGTGGGCAGAAGCATTGAAATAAGTCCAAACTCTCATATCCCAAGGGGCAGTAGAATCTGTCCCCTCAGATCAAACAGGTAAAGGCTTTTATTCCAGACTATTCCTTGTTCCCAGAAAAGAGGGCACTTGGTGCCCCATCCTGGATCTATCCATTCTGAACACCTTCCTGGTGGTCCCCAAATTCAGAATGCTAACTTTGCATCAGCTGCTCCCTATGCTGACAAAAAATGCTTGGTTAGTTACCCTAGATCTAAAAGATGCCTACCTCCACATCCCCATAAGGGAATCCTGCAGGAAATTCCTTTGCTTCAGAGCAGGCTCACAACACTTTCAGTTCTCTGCGCTACGGTGTGGCTTATCTACTGCTCCCAGGGTATTCACCAAATGCTTACCCCCAGCCATAGACATTTGCAGACAGAAAAATATACAGATTTAGCCTTATCTGGATGACTGCCACATTCAGGCAGATTGCAAAGAAAAGCTCCTCAAGGACCTCCTCTTTGTCAAAACCCTCCTAACCTCCGTAGGCTACACCATCAATGAGAAAAAAATCAAAGCA
This sequence comes from Protopterus annectens, assembly GCF_019279795.1. Classification (NCBI taxonomy): domain Eukaryota; kingdom Metazoa; phylum Chordata; order Ceratodontiformes; family Protopteridae; genus Protopterus; species Protopterus annectens. The sequence continues at coordinate 452,363,526 of NC_056727.1, forward strand.
AACCCCCTCCAGGAAGGTAATTTTCTTGGTAGCACTGCTGGACACAGCATCCCAAATGGCCTTCCTATCCTCAGAAAAGCAGGGTTTCCTGCCTCTCTGTTTTACCCAGCTGGCTTCCAGAAGTCACCTCACTGCGAGGAAGTTCCTGCAAGCCTTGTGGTACATGGAATCTTGCATACTTCTAATTCTTCTGGCCAGGCTTCACATGAGAAAACGTCAGTGGTACCTACAGAACCTTTGATGTCAGCACTGTCAACCTCTAGAGACCACTCTCCCTCTGATTCCCTGAATAAGGGCCGAGTTTCTCTGGTGGGCTGGGGCCTGTGCCCAGAACAAGGGTCTTTCCTTCACCATCCGCCCAACTGGGTAGACCATTACCACCGATGCCTCAGACATTGCTTGGGGCGCTCACCTAGAAAGCAGGTGCACCCGAGGTCTTTGGGATGCCCAGCACCTCCTCTTACACATCATCCAGAAGGAAATGTTGGCAGTACAAAGGACTCTGACATCCTTCAAACCCCATGTCAAGCCAGGGGTTCTCCTTATCAAAACAGACAACACCACAGTAAAATGGTACATCAACAAACAGGGAGGGACCCAATCCTACCCTCCGTGCAGGCTAGCCATGAACCTCTGGCTTGACAGCCTCTTCCATGGGATTACACCTAATAGCCCAATACCTACCAGGGATTAACAACACCCTGCCAGACCACTTAAGCAGAAACTTACTGGACCCCCATGAGTACTAGCTCCACAGAAAAATCTTTTACAAATAACTCAGGTGTGGTGTACTCCGGAGGTGGATCTCTTTGCTTCGCATCTCAACCATCAGCTGAAAAAATTCTGTACCAAGGAGCATCACCACCTAGTGTGTGGAGCGTGGATGCCTTGAGCTTCCCCTGGAGTCACCCTCTTTGTGTATGCATTCCCTCCCCTACCTCTTATTCCCAAGGTACTGATCAAAATAAGGGAGGAGAGACCAAAGGCAATCCTCGTTGCTCCAGGTTGGCCCAGACAACATTGGTACCCCTTACTGCGCAGCCTGACCTTACAGCCTCCCAGGCAGTTTCCCCTGATCTCAGACCTCTTGACTCAGGTGTGGGAGGTTCTGCACCCATTCTTGCAGACTCTCAAACTATCAGCATGGCTAATACTATAAAAGCAAACAAGGGGCCCCTGTTTAGCAAACAGGTCCTAGACAATATCACAGAGGCCAGAAGGCCCAGCACCAGAAAATCTTATGCAGGAAAATGGAAAAGATTCTGGTCTTGGTGCCAGTCCGGGGGAGGGGGGGGATACCTCACAACCTTCCATCCCTCTTATCCTGGACTACCTAGCGGAGCTACTTAATACTGGCCTCTCCTTCTCCTCTATTAAAATCCATGCCTCAGTCATTTCATCTCATTTTGAAACAGAACAGCCCCTGTTCTCCCATCCTTCGATTAAACAATTTCTCAGAAGGGCTTCTAATATCAGACTTCCCACAAGGCCACCCACTTCAGCCTGGGACCTGAATTATGTTTTGGAAAAACTAACCTTATCACCCTTCAAACCTGCTGTTTCAGCAGAACTAAGATACCTGTCTGGAAGACTGCTTTTCTCCTAGCTATCACTTCAGCCAGAGGGGTTTCAGAACTTCAGGCACTGATGGTCATTGAGCCCTTCATCATCTTCATGCAGACAGGGACTCCCTGAGGAATAATCCCTCCTTTATGCCCAAAGTGGTATCTAATGTAACTCTCAACCAGGCCATACATCTACCCACCTTCTTTCCTAACCCTAAAGACAAGGGGAAAATAATTCTGCATTCACTAGACATGCACAGACAGCTATGATACTATCTGGACCATAATAAACCCTTCAGGAAAACAGACCAACTACTTGTCAGCTTTGCCCCAGAGGCAGAGGGGAAGCCCATTTCCAAACTAACCATTTCCAAATGGATATCACACTGTATCCATTTCTGCTGCAGATTGCATGGGAAACCCCCCCACCCAAGTCTGTTCAAACCCATTCCACTAGGGCAGCCTCCACTTCCACAGCATTCCTCAGAGGAGTTCCCACCAGGGACATCCTGGAATCTGCCACCTGGACTTCTGTCCATACCTTTACGAAGCATTACCACATACCTCTATTTTCTAAGGTTAGGGCAAGGTTTGCCTTTGCAGTTCTGCAGGGCATGCTGACCCATTCCTAGGTCTCTTACTAATCCTAGCACCCCTCTCCTCAGCATTCGCAGTCCTCCCACAGGTGATGACTGCAACAGTGAAACACGAAGAACATAGTACAGTTGTGTATACTTACCATAAATATAGATATACGAGTGTATTCACTGTTGCAGTCCTGGTTTCCCTCCCTCCTTCCCCCTTATATCTTCTTTCTTTAGGGACACACAAGCTTTTTATGGTGGCTTTTAGCCACCAGGACCATGTTACCATATTTACTTGGGCCTCTGACTGGTTAGGGCAAGAAAAACTGATGTAATGCCGTCGGCTGCCTTCCTTTATGGCACTGATGACCTGACGTGAGTCAGCAAGCGACAGCAGCCGATGCAGAAAAACATGGACTCTGGTATTCGGGCTGGTCGAGGGCTACCACAGCAGGGATAACCCACAGGTGATGACTGCAACAGTGAATATACTCGAACATCTGCATTTATGGGAAGTGTAGACAACTGTACTTTCTTATGGAAATCTATCCATCCCCTAATGTTGTAAGCCTAGATCCTGTCAAACATTTTCTTGATTTGTTTTGCACTCAAACAATTTCTCTTTCAAAACTTTCAACATTCCATCTGCAGTTTTTCCACTAAACTCATCATAGTTAGTTTTTTGCATAGTGACTGTTTGTCTTCCATATAATCCTAGCTAATCTTCTCTGCATTGATTTATATTTCAGTTTGGCAAAATTATCTAGCAATAAATTAACCTTTATAACCCCCATGATCAGTGCACATCAACAGTGGTAAACCTTGACTTGAAGTAACAGTAGTTTATTTAGGAACACATACAGCGTCTAGTATGTTCCATTCCCTGGTAGTTTTTTTTTTTTTTTTTTTACATTTGAAGCAATCGTTCCTGAGCATACATTGTGAATAATTTCCTTACTAATGTTAAATCAATATGAATATTATTCTAATCTCTTCCTGGTGCCAATAAAAGAAGGGGTGTGAAGACCCATTGTGGATTTATCCACCCTGTGCACATTTCGGAAAACACCATAAATTCAAGATTTTATCTCTCATGAGCTTTCTTCCTGTGATTTTTCCCTCAGACTTATTTGGTTTCCTTGGAACTAAAGGATGCATGCCTTCACATTCCTTTCCATGCAAATCACAGAAAATCCTTAAGGTTTTCCTTCTTTGAGATACCATTTTCAATATTCTGCTTTGCCCTTTTGACTTTCTATGGCACCAAGAGCTTTCAGAAAATGCCCGGTTCATGTAGTAGTATGCAGGACGTAAGGTATCCACATTTACCCTTTACTGCAGTTAAAAAAAAAAAAAAAAAACGGAATTTACAATTTATAATCAGTCCTCATCTAGGTTTCACTTTAAATTTGAAATCTACCCATCAACTTTCTCAAAGCCAGAGAGCACCCCTGCAATACCAGGCTACAACTCTTATCACAGTTTTCGGTCATCAAACCCAGACCGAAACACTAAAGGTGGAGGAGTGTCCATATTCACCAAGGATATTCACACCTCCAGGCTAGTTGCCCAACACAATGCATCTGAAATTCTCCAGGTGCAACTAACACTATGTAGGACTGTAATCCAAATTGTAGCTTGCTATAGATCCCCCACCATGCCCCAAGATTCTCACTACACCTTTCTAAACATACTGGAAAATGTTAAGATACAACCAAACACCCTAACACTGGGTGATTTCAACTACCCTACCATTAACTGGGAAAACTACTCTGGTACCAACACCTTTTCCCAATGTTTCTTGGAGTTCATACATTCCAATGCCCTGGATCAGTTAATCCATTGTCCCACCAGGGGCTGCAGTATCCTAGACCTGGTCATTACCAACATGGGAGATAGATGCTCCACACCAGTGGTCACCCCCTCATTGATCTGGTCTGACCATAAGCTAATCACCCTTGACATCCACATCCCACCCGCACACCCCAGTAAGGAAACCTCCGTAAAAAACTTCTCCAAAGCCAACGTCTTGCTACTCAAGTCAGAAGTGACAAACTTCATGACACCCATGCAGACGGGAGCTGAAAGTTCGACTTCTGAATCCTACACTAAGGCACTGTACGAGCACATCCACTCATGCATGAATCGTGCCATCGCAAATGGAACCAAGATGCTCTCCTCCAGAAAAAGGAAGCCAATCTGGTGGTCCCCTGCCATAAACAAACTATACAACAGAAGGAAGAAACTGTTGCAGAAACAAGGAAAATCCCAGGATGCAAAAAAACTCCCTTACCAGCCTCAGTAAGAAGCTGAGATCCCTTTTAAAATTCTCCAAAGATAGTTAGGAAAATGAAATTGCCAAAGATTCCAAAGACAACCACAAGGCATTCTATAGTTATGTCAAGAATCTAAATGGCAATGGTCAGATCTGCTCTGAGCTACAACAGAATGGCATTAAATATACTGATCCCAAGGATATTGCCAATGTCCTGGCAGATCATTTTAGTGCCAACTTCACCTCCCTCTCACCCCAAAGGGCCCATCTCAATACCAAAAGATTGCCTAATTCTGGTAATCACGGCCACACAGGTAGAAACTGCACTCTCCAAAGCTAAGAATACAGCATCCATGGGACCAGATAACATCCCGGGCTGTGTACTACATGAGCTACAAAATGAACTGGCACCTCACTTATGTGTCATGTTTAATCATAGCCTCACCTCAGGCTTCGTGCCCACTGAGTGGCGCACAGCTGCAGTTATCCCACTCCACAAGGGGGGATCCACCTTGGATCCCGGGAACTACCATCCCATCAGTCTGACGAGCCTGATCTGCAAGGGCATGGAACGCATTATCATGGAGCTTATAAACAAAGACATTGGCAACCTTCAAACACTGGACCCCACCCAGTTTGGGTTCGGGAAGGGCCACTCTTGTCTCCTGAACCTGATTGACTTCTTTGAATCAGACTCCAGAGCTGTGGATGAGGGTAAGGTGGTCCACACAGCCTATCTGGACCTCGCCAAGGCCTTCGACACCATCCCCCACTCTGGAACCATAGGTAAACTTACTAAGCTGGGCATAAATCCATACGCCACTAAATAGGTTGCCAACTGGCTTACTGACAGAACCCAGACTGTAAAAGTAGCCGACTCCAAATCCAGCTCCAGACAAGTGGAATACCTCAGGGTTCAGTCCTGGGACCGCTCCTGTTTGGCATCTACTTCTCTGAAGTACAGGCCAACACTAAGGGACTCTGGCTAAAAAAGTTCACAGATGACTGCAAACTTGGAGCCATTATTGAATCCTCAAATGATGTGAGTATTCTACAAAAGGGCCTTACAGAAACAGATGCTTGGTGCCAGAGCCATGGGCTCAAGCTTAATGCCATGAAATGTATAGTTATCCCCTTTGGGAAAAAACATGTACCCATGAATTTACCACATAGGTGGCAGTACACTAAACACCGAAAGTGTGATGAGATATTTAGGGACACAGGTGGACAGTGGTCTCGCCTTCAATGACCACATCGCCATAACAGTCAGGAAATCGTTCTATGTGGCACACCTCATCACTAAGGGCTTTTCATCCAGAAAAAAGGATGTCATTGTCCCACTGTACTCATCCCTCATTAAACCCATTATAGAGTACAATGCCCTGTTTGGTATGTGCCTCACAAGACATCTGCAACAGCTGGAAAGGCCGCAGAAATACCTCCCTAAAAGAATCACAGGCCTAAAGCAGATGCCGTATGTTGACCGTCTAAAAAAAACTCCAGTTATACTCTGTGGCATATCATCTACTCAGAGGCAATCTCTGCTTAACATACAAGGCCATGTCAAACCCTGAGCTGTTGGACTTGCTCCACTTCCCAATCCCTCAGAGCCACATGCTCCAGGTATCTAAACCTTGTCATCACAATGAACAAAACATGCTGAAGGGATAGGTTCCTGACCCAGAGACACCCCATACTCTGGAATAAGACTGCCCATACATGTCAGCAGAGCACCTCCTTGGCCCTCTTCAAAAGGAACCTTAACGATTGGATGGAAGATAGGAAATTCACCCCAGGGATCACATCAGTCGCCCTGCTAGACAGAAATCCAGCGAAGTAAATATTGTGGAAAGAAATATCCAGGGAATTGTTATGGCTAGGCTTGTATAGGCCCTAGGGTCGATAGCCTAGTACCAACCTGTGAGCCTATGTGTGTTGGATGCTTCCAGCATGATGGTCTTCCTCCCTCAAGAAACAAAAATATGTTTCGTTACTTCTTGCATTCTAACCCTCTCAAATCTGGTAATGACCTTTGCAAGAGAGAGATTTTGAGAGTGCTGTGGTTCTTGACATCTCCAGACTCAATATGAGGAAGATTCAGGGCATCTGAAATCTATTTAGGGGTTTTGTCACTCGCTGTTCTTCCCAGTTCCTCTCTTGTTTTATTGTAAAGAAAGAAATCTAATGATATTCCATTTCTGGTTACTTCTCCCTTTGAGAAGGTCTCAGCAAATGCTTTGGACCTGGCCTAGGGAATTTTTTCAGTAGATGTGAATGTTCATAGGGTGTGGTCAAAGTAAAAGAGAGACAAACATAAAGGCGATAAAAGCCTTGAGCTTTGCATTACAGACTCTTCTTCACCTTTGGTCTCCAGAAACTTTGCAAGTCCTAAACAGACAGTACCACAGTCATGTAGATCAGCAAGCAAAGGGGGCAAATTGGCTTCTCTGTAGGCTGGTCATGATAGCCTGGGATATTGCTATTCACCGCAATCTCTCTATCCAAGCAGATTACATCTCACCATGGAATAATTTAGTGGCAGATTATCTGAGCAGATCTGAGGCAAATCCTCACAAATGGATGCTGAACAGAGATGTCTTCCTTAAAATTGCCCATCAGTGGGGAACTCCACAGATAGCTTTCTGTCTGCCTCTAGTCTGAACAGGTAGCTCAGGCTGTTCTGTTCCAGAGCTCTGTGCAGGAAAATATAGAAAATGGGTGCTTTATCACCCTCCCTTTCCATTCATTTCAGAGGTCCTTCTATTGATTCAGAGAAGCATTCCAAAAATGTTGGTGACTCCATTTTGGTTGTTCTAAGGATGTGCTGCAGGTAATAAAGGAAGCAAGAACATCTGATACAAGGAAAAATCTTACATTTCCAAATGAAAAATATGTTCTATTTAGTGTCATAACAGAGCACAGGACCCTTATCAACAGAGTAGTCCTGTTACGATTGAGTATTTGCGGTAGCTGCTTATCTCAGGACTAGCATGCATCCCTGTCAAGAGGCATCTATCAGCCATTGTTGCCTGCTTTGCCTATGGATCCCATTATTTCCTCATGTTATGCAGTTCCTAAAAGCATCCCTCATATTAGGCCTTCAAAAAATCTGTCCTTCCACTTTGGGACCTGAAATATTTCCTGGAAAAACTAACCTTTTGAACTTTTGAAAATGCTTCTTCTGCATCTTTAAAGTTCTGTACTCAGAAAACATTTCTGTTAGTGGCATTAAAATCTTCTAATAGGAAGTTGTAAGTTCTTATGTGCTGTCCACCCTGTTTAGTTTTTCATAAGGATACAGTAACCCATACGACTAATCCATCTTTTATGTCTGAAGTAGTCACTGAAATGTCTTTAAATCAATCTGTCTTCCTTATATTTTCCTAACAGTCAAGCTAGAGGGAAAAGAAGTCTTCATTCAGTAGATATTTAAGGACAACTAAGGTTCTATTTTGACAAAACTAAGTCCATCTGAAAATCTGACCAGTTTGTTTCCTTTGATGGAAAAATGTGCTTCCCAGTCTCCAAACAGACCATCTCCAATTGGATTTCTCTTGCTATTTCTTTTTGTTAGTTTTTCCAAGGAAAATCTCTCCAAGGTAATGTCAAAGTTCACTCCAGCAAAGCAATTGTGTCTTCTGTAGCTTTTTTTAAACTATTGATTCATTACCCATTCAGGACGCAGACACATCCAATCACAATTTTGCTTAAGATTGATGCTTTTTAAGAGCCAGAGGTGGTTTTGCCAGATTCATTCTGCAAGTGGTACGAGACCCCAGCTGTATGCCACAAACCTCTTCTTAGTCAGTATAAAAGCTTTGGGAATCTTCCAAGTTTTTGACAACACTGCAGCTGTGATATTCTGAATAACATAGTACAGCTGTGTAAGAACTTAGAAGTAGATGTTTGACTAGATTATTGTTGTGTATGCACCCTCTCTCCTTCACGTCCATTTATTACTTTCTGTTTTTTTCTTTGGCTGAAGTGAACCCTTATTGAACTTATCCCAGGCCTATCTGAGACCCTTTTTCTAGAGTATTAGCCTCAGACAATTACATCTGGAAATACTGTGTGCATCTGTTTTTGTTCCAAGTGAATGTCCCTCACTCTTGTGAGCGGTGAGGATTCAGGTTCCTTGATTACTGGCCCAGAGTAGGGACGTCACATATTGGTGAGCAGTGGTGTGGATATTAATTGAACTTCTGTAGCCTGTAGGCAGATGTCACTGAAGGTGTGTGCACTCTCGACAGTCACAAGTTAAACATACAGAGTTTTATTTTCACAACAGGTTTATTTATTTATTGTTTAGTTTAGTCAGGGAAAGCAGGCAAAGATGTCAGCAAAGGATTATGGCAAGCTGACAAAGAACCAGTTGGTCATAGTGTGCGAAGCCAAATGACTGGTATATGTCAGTCTGACTAAAGAGGAAATGATTCCAGCCTTAGTTGCAGCTTACACCAGCAACCAGGAAGGCAACCAGTCTGGTGATGGGGATTTGCAGCCCTTAGAAACAGGACAGTTGACCTTAAACATCCATCTGGCATTAGAGACTTGAACTGGAGGCCAAACATTTGGAATTAGAGTCAGCAGAGACTATGGTGTTTGGAGGCTGAAGAAAATGAGAAAGAACACCAACGTGAGAGAGAGATGCTGACTCTTTGTCAGGGTCATGGAGGTAATAGGAAAGGGAATAACCGAACCCCAGAAGCAACAAAGGTCAGTAAATTTCTTCCACAGTTTACTGAAGGTGATAATTTTGATAGTTTTAGTCATATATTTGAAAGAGTATGTAAACAGCATAATGTTAACCAATGGCTCTGGGTACAGATGTTCTTCGTGTTTCACTGTTGCAGTCATCACATTTGGGTTATCTGCTTGCAGTAACCCTCAGTTGGCCTGATTAAAACATTTTGGGTCCTACGTCGGTTGCTGTCTCTTCTTCCGTGACGTCAGGTCATCAGGGGTATAAAACATGCAGCCGATGCCATTACATCAGTCTTTCTTGCCTTGCGGTGCCCGAAGCAGAAGCAGTTTGCAAGTGCCGGTCGGCCGACTCCTGAAATTTTCATTTTCGAGTTTCAGAACCGAAGTCTTCAACTAAAAGCTAAGTACCCTGTTGGGGAAACTTTTTCTTGCTCTTAACCAATGTCAGTAAAAGTAAATAATTGCATTACTTGTGGAAAGCAAATACCTAGTAAAGATTTTCGTTCTTACTGTATTCCTTGCCTAGGCCCTGACCACGACGTACCTTGCTGTCGGCTTTGTGCCTTATTTAAACCACGAACTATCCATCGTCAGTATATTTACACTTCTAAATATTTTGGTGCTCGGTTCAGTTATCCTGATATGTCTTCAGTCAGCCATCCAACTACTGACATTCCGAAAAAACGCAAAGATAAAGACAGAGGCAGGCCGCCTAGGTCCAAAGCTTCCGACAACGCTTCTCCTAAGCCAGTCGCCAGTTTGCCGGTACTCAGTGAGGCACTTCGCAGCCCCTGATACCCACTACTTCTGATTCGCAGGCCTCTACTGAGACCCTTTCGAAGTCCGGTATGCTGCGAGATGCTTCAACTGTGGAACCTGCGGATGTCTCTACCTTGGGTGGGTCCAGAACCGCTGTGCAGGCACCGGCTTCTGAGGGTGTATTCAGGCTTACTGACTTGTGGATTAAACCGACACCATCTTCTTCTTCAAGGCCTAAATCTTGAACCATGCCTAGAAAATTGAAGCCCAGACAAGATGGTCAGGCCTCTATGCCTAAAAAACAAATGATAAGAATGGCTGAAGACCTTATTACTTTAATCAGGGGAAGCCAACCTTCCCCCTTCAAGAGACCTAGGACTGAGTTTGTTTATGATACTTCTGGCCAGGATTCTGAATTTTCTGTTTCCTCTGATGACCAGTATTTACCCTTATCTACCTATGAGGATCCTGATGCTGAGGACTCTATCTCCCCCCCCCCCCCAGAGGATTTCTCTTTTGGTGAAACCTTGCATACTCTCGCATACTCTCAGAGAGCATTTTCATTGAGAAAGTAAGGATTTCTCTGATTCTAAAAAGAGGCTTAGGGATTTCTTACTTCTGCCCCAGCACAGACCTTTAGCCATACCTCCTGTACTAGACATAGTTGATACATCTGCAGAATCTAGCTTGGCCCCTGACTCTCTACCTCCTGCTCCAGAAAACCTGATAGATATTACAGGATCCCTGACACTCACAAGTTCCTTTTTAAAAATCCTACTGCGGATCCTGAGACCATTTCACAGGGGCCCAAGGGCATTAAAGCTACTACTGCCAAAAATCCTACCCCCTCTGATAGAGGCTCCAGGGTGCTGGATAGATGGGGTAAGAAGGTATGCACTTCTGCAACTCTGGCCATTAGGGACTTAAACTGCCAGTTTCACATGTTAAAGTATCAGCAGCATATTATTGGATTGCTTAAACAGAAAATGATGTTGATTCCTGATTGTGCCGAAAATAAGGATTTACAGGATTTACTGCATTCATCTGAATAAGTTGAAAAACATACTTTGCAATGTGGTTTTGATTATCTAGAGGCATCTTGCAGGGCTGCTGTAACTGGGTCTGTACTTAGAAGGCATGCTTGGCTTAAGGAGCAATCCCTACCTGATCATGTTAAAGCCAAATTACTGGATACTCCCTTAAACCAGGACAAGTACAATCTCCAAGATTTAGTAGGTATTGGCCTTCCAAGAATTGGTCCTTTCCTGCCTCTTCCAGACCTCCTCAGTCCAAATCCAGATCCAGCAGAGCCCCCAGGCTGCCGTCCCAGGGTATGCACAGGACTAAGCAGTGGGGGACCTCCACTTCCAAATCTGGGAGTAATAAGACTCCCCCCGATGGTAAACTGTCTCAATGACTTCTTTTTAAAACCTCCAAGCACTTATCAACTGACTGCCCCTTTGGGGGGAAAGATTGCTCTTTATGCAAAGAACTGGGAACTCATTACCCAGGACAAATGATTTTAAATATAGTGTCCCAGGTATACAGATTTCACTTCCACGCGTTGCCAACACCAAGCGGGTGGCCAGATCTACTCCCAAATCAGTGGGCAGAGGCCCAAAAGCAAGTATTCTCTCTCTTAAGCATGGGGGCTATTCATGTGGTACCAAAAGAGGAAAAGGGACAAGGTTTCTATTCGAGACTTTTCTTGGTACCCAGAAAAGAAAATTCATGGTGCCCTATCCTGGACTTGTCTACTCTAAACACCTTTTTGGTGATTCCAAAATTCAAGATGCTGACTCTTCACCATTTGCTTCCTATGCTAGGCAAAGATGCCTGGTTGGCAACACTAGATTTAAAAGAGGCATACCTGCACATCCCAGTCAGGGAATCTTGCAGAAGATACCTATGCTTCAAAGCAGGCTACACACACTATCAGTTCTCTGCACTGCCCTTTGGCTTATCTACTGTGCCCAGGGTATTCACAAAGTGCCTAGCTCCAGTTATTGCATTTTGCAGGCAAAGAAATATTCAAATATACCCATACCTGGACGATTGTCTAATTCAGGCAGAAAGCCAGGACACTTTTGAATCATCTGGCCTTTGTGCAAAGGGTATTAACTTGCCTGGGGTACACCATAAACGAAAAGAAATCACACCTGGTACCCTGTCAACAAATTATATTCCTGGAAGCAAGCTTGAATACAACTTCCCAGATGGCTTTCCTCACGCCAGAGAAACAAATTCATTTGACAACCTACTACCAACAAGTGGCCACAAAAACCCTGCTATCTGCAAGGCAAATACTGCAAGCCTTGGGGTTCATGACCTCCTACATTCTTCTAATATCATATGCAAGACTACATATGTGGAAACTACAATGGTATCTAAAAAGCCTATGGTGTCAACACTCTCAGGATCTAGAAGCAATGATTCCTATCATACCTTGCCTACGCCTAGAGTTCCTTTGGTGGGCAGAGGCCTGCCACCAAAACAAAGGTCTACCATTCACACTACCCCCTGCTGCCCAAACCCTAACAACAGACGCATCAGACTATGCATGGAGGGCTCACCTGGTTGGGAAGTGCATTCAGGGCAAATGGAACCCCAAGACAAATGCACCTGCATATCAATCGAAAAGAAATGTTAGCTGTACAGAATGCTCTGACAGCCTTCAAGGACCACATTTTTCCAGGACAACTAATAGTAAAGATGGACAACACCACTGTTATGTGGTACATAAACAAGCAGGGGGGTACACATTCTTACCTCCCTCTGCAGACTAGCCATGGCATTGTGGAACACAGCCTTGAGCTACCAAGTGCATCTACAAGCTCAATTCCTGCCAGGGAAATTAAATACACCGGCAGACAGACTAAGCAGAAACCTCATGGACCCACATGAGTGGAAACTGGAACCAAGGATTTTCAAAATGTTGACAAGCAAATGGGGGAGCCCAGATATAGACCTGTTTGCCTCCCCCCCCCCCAAACTATCCACTGGACACATTTTGCACAAGGACTCCCCACAAACAAGCTTGGAAAGTGGATGCTGTGTCCCTTCAGCTGGAAAAACCTATCAGTTTTATGCCTTCCCTCCTCTGCTCTCCAAAGTACTACAAAAGATCAAACAGGACAAACCAAGAACGATTTTGATTGCACCAGACTGACCACGTCAACACTGGTACCCCCTCTTGGGTAGTGTGTCACGGTTGGCCCCATGGCACCTGCCTCAGACTCCTTCCCTGTTGTCTCAGCAGGAGAATCAGATTCTGCACCCTCAGCTTCAAACACTGAACCTAGCAGCCTGGATAATTACCTAATCTCTCCTTTTACCTTCCCTCAGTAAACCAGTGATGGATATCATTTGAAAGGCAAGGAGGCCTAGTACTAGAAAATCTGTGCCCGGAACCAATCTCAGGGGATGAGTACAGCAGCGCCCAATTTACCTCAGATTTTACAATACTTAACTGAGATGCTTCACAAGGGGCCTGTCTTTTTCCTCCATCAAAATTCGCGCCTCAGCCATTTCAGCTTATTATAACACAGAACCTCCCCTCTTCTCTCATCCACTGCTCAAGCAGGTCCTCAAGAGGGGCCAAAAATATAAGACCACCCAGGAGAGTTCCAGCACCAGCCTGGGAACTTAACTTTGTCTTGGATAAACTCACTCTTCCTCCTTCGAGCCAGCTGCTACTGCAGATTTAAAATTTCTCTCTTGGAAAACAGCTTTCCTTTTAGCAATCACTTCAGCAAGAAGGATATCTGAATTACAGGCCCTTATGTCAGTGGAGCCTTTCATCATTTTTCATGTGGGCAGAGTGTCTCTCAGAACCAATCCATCCTTCATGCCCAAGGTGGTATCCAGTGTGGCTCTTAATCAGTCCATTCATTTGCCAACCTTCTTTCCTAATCCACAGAACAAAGGGGAAAGGATACTGCACTCCTTAGATGTGCACAGACAACTTAGATTCCACTTAGACAGGACTAAACCTCAAAGGAAATCTTAACAACTGCTGGTGGCATTTGCTGCAGGAGCAGAGGGAGGGCTATTTCAAAGCAAGCCATTTCTAAATGGATAGGCCATTGCATTAATTTCTGCTGTAAGCACCATGGAAAACCTATACCACAGGGGATCAGACCCCACTTAACCAGGGCTGCATCTGCCTCTACAGCCTTTCTCAGAGGCATCCCTACCATGGACATCCTAGAAGCTGCTACCTGGAGTTCTGTACATACTTTCACCAAGCATTATCATTTTCCAATTTTCTCTAAATCCAGAGCTGGCTTTGCTACTGCAGTCTTGCAGGGCCTTCTAGCTGGTCCTAATGCTATCTAAATTCCTCCTCCCAACCTTAGCTTTGGGAATCTACCCAAATGTGATGACTGCAACAGTGAAACACGAAGAACATAGTACAGTTGTGTACACTTACCATAAATGTAGATGTTCGAATGTATTCACTGTTGCAGTCCTGGTTACCCTCCCTCCAGCCCCCTAACTTCTTTTGGCTGTACCTCTACTTTCCTTTCCTATGCTTAAAGGATTTTTGGTGTATTTGCTTTTTTGTTGGAGGTATATCCTTATATATTTATATATTTATTGCCTCCCATTAGGGGGGCACCTGACATCTGGGGCAAGAAAAAATGATGTAATGGTATTGGCTGCATGTTTTATGACCCTGACGACCTGACGTAACGGAAGAAGAGGCAGCAACCGACGCAGGACCCAAGACTTTGTTAATCAGGCCGACTAAGGGCTGTTGCAAGCAGATAGCCCAAATGTGATGACTGCAACAGTGAATACACTCGAACATCTACATTTATGGTAAGTGTACACAACTGTACTTTCCTATCCCACTTACTTCATGGTAAAGCTGTAACTGTTTATAAATTATCATAGTTTAAATAATATGTATCAGACAAAGTAAAACAATGTTTATTGGAATGTTTTAAGTTAACACCAGAAGCTTACAGAAAAAAAAGTTTTGTGAGCATAGACTCAAGGCATATGAAAGTGTATGTGATTATATTGCTGAGTTAAGCATTTATTTTAATATGTGGGTAAGTGGGTGTCAGGTTACCACTTATGAAATACTGGCGGACCTTATGGTGAGGGAACAAACTCTTAGCACTGTGCCTGAGGACGTGAGAATCTGGTTGGCAGATTGGGAGAAAAGGGGATCTCTACTTAGCAAGCAGGGCATCAATGTACAAGAAGGGGACACCTAGTGCTGCACATGGACATAAGGGAACCCATGGTGAGCAGAATGAACCACCCCAAAAGAGTCCACTAGTAACAGGGGAAGCTACTAGTTCAGGTGCACAGCCAGGATCTAGGATTAGATGTTTTAAATGTTACCACTGGATCCATGTAGCATACAGATGTCCACAGAACCAAGGTGGGGAACATAAGATAGGGAAGCCAGCAAGTGGGAATAACAGTATGCCAGTGGTAAGTTGTCTGGAGACAACAGGGTACCAGACTGTGACTGGAGTTTGTATCCTGTCTTAGTGGGTGGAAAACAGTCTACTGCTGAGAGAGAGAGAGAGAGAGAGAGAGAGAGAGAGACAGCTTCTGACTTAACCATTGTGTTGCCTGCAGTGGTTAAAGAGGAGCAGTACTTGCTTGTGCATTCCACTCCAGTCAGAGCTTTAGGATGGACCCCATTCTAAATGCCTTTGGCCGGGGGTCACCTTGACTGTGAAGGTAAAAAAGGAAGCAAGCAAATACAGTAAACTCTCAGTTAACTGGCACCCATGGGGATTGGTAGACGCCGGATACCTGTAGTTTCTGGTTGCTTGAGAGTTGCTATTAAAAGTAGGCCTGACTAATACTGTACCCTGTACTATTTGTTTGGTTTGACTTGTTCTTAGGTTGGGGAGAGAGGGAATTTATTCCTATCTTCATTTTTAAAACTCTAAAACTGTAAAAAGGTAAGGCATGTTTCTGCGAGAGGGGAAACAAAGTGCAACACATGAAAATTGTACTGTACTGTATTTCTTTGAATTTTTTTTTTCTGGTTGCTTGAGTTCCAGTTAACTGAGAGTTTGCTGTAGGTGTATTTGAGGATATCCCTGCAGATGTCCTGATAGGGAATGATTTTGATAATGCAGTACCTTGTGTGTATGCACTTACATGCAGTCAGTCTTGGAGACAAGCATGTGGTTCTCATAGGATGGGGGAGATCCACTCAGACCCCACATCTGAAGCCAGGGCTGGTGAGGTGGCTGTTTCAGGGAGGGAGCGACCCTGTAGCAGTGAGCTTGAAGGTGAGCCACAGCTGCTGGTAGGTGCTGATGTTGCCTTGAACAGCGTGACTGCAGGGGCAGAGGTGAGTGGTAGTACCCTGGCTGACATTGGGGCACTGCTGTTAGAGGATACCAGACTTCCAGTGGAAGGAAAGCTGAGAATGGTCACAATGATAGAGATGAGATGACTTCGCTGTCGGACCCCGCACTAAGAGGCTTGATGGAGGTAGCTAGGGAGGAACATGATCCTTGAGGAAAAGGGGAGTCTGTATACAGGAACAAAGGGTTAATGTATAGAGAGTGGACCCTTGAGTGAGGGCTAGAGGGTGATGTAATACAGCAGTTGGTAGTGGCCAGAGCCTACCATCTGACACTTCTAGCCATAGCCCATGACATTCCTTTTGCAGGTCATATGGGCATAACGTGTACCAAGAGATGTATTATGCAGAACTTTTATTGGCTTGGGATTGCAAGGGATGTAACAGGATACTGAAGGACCTGTGAGCAGTGCCAAAATGTAGACAAGGCAGGAGACAAGGTCAAAGCTCCTTTTAAGTCTTTGCCTGTTATTGAGGAGCCATTTCAGAGAGTAGCTATGAATATTGTGGGGCCTCTGAGTACCCCAAGTACCACAAGGAAGACGAATACCCTGGTGGTAGTAAATTATGCTACTAGATACCCTGTGGCGGTGGCACTGTCCTCCAAGGCAGAGAAGGTGTCAATTACATTAGACCTGTTGGTTTGTCTGTGGGAGCGCTGTGGGTGAAGCACCTAAAGACCACCCCGTACCACCCCTAGACTAATGGTCTTGTGGAGAGATTAAACTCTACAC
This sequence comes from Protopterus annectens, assembly GCF_019279795.1. Classification (NCBI taxonomy): domain Eukaryota; kingdom Metazoa; phylum Chordata; order Ceratodontiformes; family Protopteridae; genus Protopterus; species Protopterus annectens. The sequence goes on from NC_056727.1 coordinate 452,380,493, forward strand.
TAAAGACCTTCAAAGTGGTAAGGAAGGTTAACGATGTTAACTACATGATAAACCTGCTAGGTAGGAGGCAGGGGCACAAATTGTACCATGTTAACATGATGAATCCTTACTGTACTAGGGAGCCCCTTGTGCTGAGTATTGGCAGTGGGTGGTAGCAGGAGTCTGAGGGGGCTCTATAGCTACATTGAGTCAGCCAACAAAATGCCAAGTTATTAAGGTGAAGTCTAGGGTTGCAGGCATATGGCATTACAGGGCAGCACTGTAGTGGGGTCAGCAATGCCAGTACATATGAGTTCTCAAGACAGGGCATTGGATAATATATTCCCAGACAGGCTCATTCCTCTCAAGCAATGTTTCTCAAAGGTCACTTGAAAAACTAGCTTGAGTCTATAAGGGGGGGTGATGATATGTGGTATTGCCAGCTATGCGAGGAAAAGTAAGGCAGTGGATGGTGTAACATTTGCCAGCATAGCCAGCTGAAGTTTTGTGAAGAATTATATATCAAACTGATTTGTACAGGTGTTTGTGTTAAAAATGTATTTGTGCTTCAGCTAATTGGCAATTCTGAATGTCCATGACTTGTTTCGTCATTTTAATGGACAATTTCAGGCCAATAAAGCCAAACCCCACTAGCTGTGAATATGCATATTTCGGCCTTGTTATGACCTCATCAGCACAGCACAAGCAGAGTGTTTGACTAAGCATTAGAAACACAGGACTGTTATACCCAGCTGATGTCCATTATCATTAGGGTCACTGCAAAAATATCCCAAACAACAAACTAAAACAATGAGTGAGAAGGTTACTGAATTAGCTGAAACACCTGATGTTCATAAGGATCATTTGCATATATCCCATGTGTTTCTGATACAAGAGGTTTGGGAGGTCACTTAGTGGAAGTTCTAGCTTTGTTGGAGTTTTCATTTTGTTTTTACTGATTGTTTTTTCAGTGAACTCACTCATTGTTTTAGTTTGTTGTTTGGGATATTTTTGCAGTGACCCTAATGAAACCCTTGCTACATTGGTCAAACACTACCATTTGTATTCGTATTAATTTTACTCAATATAATTAGGTACCCTTGTAAGAGCCTTAGAGTCGCTGGCTTTGGAGTGTTCTGGTGGCAGTACCTACCTTATAGTCTAAGCAGAGGGGGCATAGCTAGTAAATCTGCGCCAGTCTTTCGTGTGTGTGTGTGTGTGTGTGTGTGTGTGTGTGTGTGTGTGTTTGAGAAAATCAAATCTCAGAGTGTGTGTCTCATCTACTTGGAGAGTGTGTGCCTCATCTACTTGGAGCAGGGACACAGAGTGCTGGTTTCACAGAGAGGGTGGTGGAGGACTTTGCTTGGAACACACGGCTGAGGACTCAACTCTACAGCTGTGTCAGAAGAGAGTCTTATTTGGGGGTCTGGAGAGAGAGAGAGGGAAACCCAGCCCCCAAGACTGAGTGCGTTCCCTGTGTGCTGTTAAGGGAATTGTGATTGGTGCAGAGAGCTGCATCTGGAAATACTGTGTGTATCTATTTTTGTTCCAAGTGAACATCCCTCACCAGTGTCATTTGTGAGGATTCAGGCACCTTGATTACTGGCCCAGAGTAGGGATGTGTCAGTACCATCCCACCATGAAATGGGGCTGTCTTTATGGATTTCTCCAGGACAAACCTACTTCAGTTTGTCAAAAACCTATGCAAAATTCCCAAAAATTGCCTGGATATAGACCCAAATGACTTGACTGCCATTTTCACCTTTGACTTTTACTAGCTCCTAAACAGCTGCATGGAAAAGTCAGAAGCCATCCTACCTAAATGTAATGGTGAATTCAGGTGTAAACCTGTTTGATGCACAGTTAATTAAAACAAAGGTTCTAACAGAAGAAGGAAAATAATGAAAAGTTGTATGAAGTCCACATCCCCTTATCTCAAGACCCAAGAGATCATGCCAGCAAGGAACTTGAGAGCACTATTAGAAAACACATGAGCTTAAGGTCGCCATAGATGCCAAAGGAAACTACAAATCTACGTTCATTTATGTTAGGAAATTAGGGAGTAATGTCCAATAATGCAGTAAACTAATCTATACTGCCTCACATTCTGATCCCAAGGGCAAGTTTATTACTAACTTTACTTGCCTTCCCACACTGTTGCTCCAGTTTCTCTGAAAGTTTAGTTTCACCCTGAAATCACCTTGGAACAAGACTTAAGATCCCACGTCAGAGGTTGAATATAATACTTCAGAATGACCAAGCAATATACCAGGCTACATTATTCAAGCCTCTGTTTAAGCTGTTTAGCCTCAGCCTATTCACAGTAGATGAGCCATTTAGTGTCAGTAGATAAGTGGATAACGGTGCCCAGTTTTTAATTATCAACAGGCTTAGTCAACCACACATCTGGGTAGACATAAGGAATACCAGATATATTGAAATATGTGCATACCTGGTGTACCAAAAATAGTTTCAATCTAAATTGAAAAAAGTACATTATAGATTTTGGCAAAAAAGCTGTTCCTGTCTCGTGTTATAAATGGTATTCCTCTTCAGATAGGCATGGTCATAAGAGACCTAATTACTTATTTGGATATCTCTCTGTTTTGGTCATCATGTTTCCACCATAGTCAGAAAATCCTTTTTTTTTTACTCAGTTGATTTCCAAAGGAATATCTTCAAGATACAGAAAAGTAATCCAACCACTGTACTCTTCACTAAGCACCCGTTGTGAAATTGCAGAGTTGGTAGATCCTAAAGATTGCTAACCAAGGAAATTAAAGACCTGAAATCCTTCAAATATACCAATAAGAGTATCATGTCTCTCCTTATACTGAGCAGCCATCTGGCTCTGGCTCACATTTTGAGCAGTGAAAAACCCAATCCTATTTGACCTCCTGTTTCTTCACAAAACTAGTAGCTGTACAAGCAGTGACACTAGGGCTTAAATCTACACCAACAAATAAACAGTAATCATTGGCAGGAACAGTTCTTAAGTCATTGTATTCCATGCCTGTGGAATAAGTTACCACTTTATGTCAAACAGAATAGTACTTTGTGTTTAATGCTAATTTTGATGATTGGGTTGGTAGGCACAAATTTGCATCAGGATTATCATGTATACCCCTGCTTGAGTTGGGAGATGAGCACTATTAAGTGCTTAAAAAGTGTGACAAGTACTTTTATGTGCATGTGCTTAAAGGTGCATATGGCTAGGCATCGTATGGTCCCCGTAATTACTTGCCTAGTATTATTCCTATGTAAAAACCTTCCCTGTGTTACCAGTTTGGTCTTGCAGTCTCAGTTGTCAGTGGGCTTCAATGAACTCGTCCTTGAAAAACTGAACAGTACTACAAAGGTATAGTAGAAGAGTCCCTGCACAGATGGGAAGGGCTTGTCTCCCGAGAAACTGCTTGAATTAAAAATATTCGTAAACATTGGTTCATATACAAATGCTAAGCTATCAGTCTGCTGACTATTACAAGTCTAGCCAATAACCAGAGGTCAGAATCAAACTCTGTACTTTGTATCTGCGAGGTAGAGACCTTAACTGTTATGCCAACCCACCCTGTCTGAGACATTTTGTTTCATTCATGACACTTATTAATGAATTTGTAGTCTGAGATCCATTTATCTGTAGTTTTTCCTGGTGCATAACCAGCTTTTCTTACCAGTGAAAAAACTTGTTGGCCAAGTCGTGGAGCAGCCCCTCCAGGGAGGTAGGTTTTGTGTATGACTTAATCTGCCTGAGAAACTGCAAATGTGTGTCCTATTTATGGTGGCTGTAAATGCAGTTGGTCCCTCTCATTCTGAAGACTAAGGAGCAGCAGCACCGATTGAAGAGTGAAGGAATCACCAGCCATTGTGTTAAATCTGTACATTTGGAAAACCGGCAGCAGTGAGCACAAAATAAAAATGAGCCTACTACCACATAATGTACATCAGCATTTTGTAGCTCACACTAGTTGATTTAATATGTTTTTATTAAAAGTGTGAGAATGGTCAACTAAAATGTTGCTTTCTAGGTACTTCTGGGCAGTGAATGGAGAGTTAATAATAGCTGTGCTGACACTAGAACTATGCCCAAAACACCAGGAAATTGCTAACATAGTAAACAGGTCATTCAGGTAAGTTTACTCCTTGAGTGAGTTTCATAGTTACATCTTTTAATAGAGACTTCCCCTTATTGGATGAGTCTGTAAAATTAAGAGTGACCTGTTCACTACATGTCTGTGGAACATGAATAAATCAAAATTGAAATGTTCTAGAGCAAAACCATTCATAGAATAGACATGTGGTTATTGTGTATTAAACTGTCCAGCTAGCCTTTTGGCTAGTCAAGGATTTGCACTCCACACAGTTCAGAGAGGCAGTGCTATATTTACTTTACCCTTATCAAAATTTTGTTTGCATGCTGCATCAGGAACATCACCCTCCTCACCATACTTTGTGAGCTGTTGGTAAGGAGAGGGCTAAGGACAACGTTTCGGGGCATTCATTACTTATTTTTTTAAGTAATGTGGCAAGTTTGTCCAGTTCCAAAATTAACTGCTGTCTTCATCATTCACAAAAGTGTACTCAGAAGCCAGAAGTTGAAGGTGGTGGGAAGGAATGAAGTAATTCAGGGACAGGTGGATGGATGTTGGCGTACATATTAAAGACCCCGCAATTGTTTTCCTTGTGAATAAAGGCTTGCTGTCCTAACCACAACAACGTAACTAGTGGGCCACAATAAAAGTGGTGCTGCAGTAAGTGATAAAGACTGCTAACTATCTACTGGTATTCACTGACTGTTTCTTAGGTATATGTGAAAGTTTAATTCATTTGTGTGGAATACGTGGCTTTTATTAATTGTAATCTAGTTGACTTAATAAATAGTGCAGCTCATGAGCGGGATAAAACATTTCTGGCTTTTATATTTGAAACCCTCAAACTGAAAACTAAGAAGGGAAGACTTCTATAATGTGAAGGTCACGAAACAGTCAGCGATGAGAGTGTAAGGTTTATTGCGTGAACATACTGTGAAATATTTCTCAACATCTTAGCTCAGCAGTTCTGTACAAAAGCAAATTTACTGGGTGGATAAAGGCCCAATGTCAGGGACAGATTTTAAGGGTTGTTTTTACAAACTTAGAAGTTGCTAGAACAAGTTTTGGATTAGCGTGCATTTTCTGAAGGATATAAAGTCTGAAATTCAAATGTCTGTCATTATTTGGTGATTTCAATCCTCAATGATTATCTAGAAAACCACAAATTTTAAGAGAAAAATTCCAAAAAATGAAGCCTAAGTATGGGCATTCTGCAAGTCCGAATGGAGAGATGATAAATCAGCAAGCAAAGAAGAGTAGTACTGCTGGAACTTAATCATCCTCCAGTCTTAGTGAGTACCCTCACAAGATGGACCCTGTGTTTCACAAAATCTCACCAAGACAATGCTGATATATAAACTGTATTTTATATATTATATATCATGGACAGAAATAGGTTATAAAATAAAAAAGAAAGCTGGGTGCACAAGACCCAGGATAAAAAAGTGCCAGGACTGGGAGCAATGACAGTGTAGAATCCTCAAGACACAGAAACATTCCTACATTGGTTCTAGTCCAGGCTCAGGTGAAGGATTTCTCCCCTGTTGTAGAAGGAAGTAGTAGTCACAAAAAACACAAAAACTGATAGGCCAAAAAAGAGCCATACAAATGATAGAGTGGACTATTGAGGATAAGAAAAAAAGATAAGAAAAAAAATGATGCAAGAAGCCCAGAATTTCCAGACAGAGGCTATACTAAAAGGTTAAGAAAAGTTAGAGGAAAGAAAAATACTTGCACAAGAAAAACTCTCAGAAGCTTCAAATAAAAAAAAAATTGTGTTCATTAATACAACAAATTTATGAAAAACATTATATAGATCAATAAACCTTGGGCTGTTTGGAAAAATAAGCAACTGAGGAAGTGCAAAAATGTAAAGAACCAAACCTAGCGATTTTTGGAAGGTGTAAAAAGAAATATGGATATGGGAAAGAGAGATCTGATATGGTGCAATATTTATGCAAAGGAGAAAGCCAAATTAATCAATACAAAACAGTAGCCCTGAAGATATTTGAAGAGAAAATACAGACAAAGGCATCCAGATATGCAAAGTTTCACAATACAAAAAAAAAAATAAGATCATAAAGAGGGAACATAGAACAGAAGATGAGTAAAGTACACATTAAAAACAGCTAAAGTTGTGGAATACCTGCAAAGTGAAGGATTTGGTGTAGAAAGTCTAACACAGGTTATGTCACAGTATAATAGAACAAGTCCCCAAGTAAGGAAAAACGGGAGGAGCAGGAGACATCTGAAGAGGAAATATGGGCATGGGAAAGAAAAAAGGGATTTAATATGGAGCAATGTTTATGCAAAGGAGAAAGCAAAACTAATCAATACAAAAAGAGCATCACCAAAGATATTTGAAGAGAAATACAGACAAAGGTATCTGGATATAGAAAATTTTACAATACAAAAAATAAGAAATCAAGGAGGAAAAGTAGAAAAGAGTATTAGTAATGCAGAAGTTAAATAAATAGAAACTGAGATTATGGATTACCTGTGAAGGGTTTAGTGTAGAAAATCTAACTCTGATAATATCAAGTGGGATAGAGTAATGAATCCCCAAGTTAAGGAGAAAACAGTGGAGCGGTAAACATCTAATCAGTTGCCATATGAAGATATTTGAGCCTCCCCTGTTGTAGAAGGAAGTCCAGTTGCACAAAAAACACAAAAACTGTGGCCAACTCTGGCCATACAAATGTTGTGGAGTGATAGGCCAGTGAATTCCCATACAAAAGAGCAATGCATGGCACAGGATGAAACTGAAGAGAATGTGGCACAGGAAGATGCTCTGGAACTTTCTGTTGAAAAGTTACAGGAAAGAAAAAGAATGTGCACAAGAAAAACTCTCAGAAGCTTCAAATAAAAAAAATTGTGTTGATAGAATACAACAAATTTATGAAAAACATTATATAGATCAATAAACCTTGGGCTGTTTGGAAAAATAAGCAACTGAGGAAGTGCAAAAATGTAAAGAACCATTAATTATGTAATTATGACTGTTCATAGAAATTCATGCAAAATAACAGAAGTAAATAGGATATTTTACTGTGTCGCTCAATTAATAACAGATACAATCTTACCACAAAAACGCAGGGCAGTAAGGAAAAGGAAGGGGAGAAATAAAATGCCATCATGGAAGTATTAAACAGAGAAAATTATAAAGCAATTAAGATAAGAAGTGTCACCTTTAAAAGAGTATAGAAGAGGGAAATATCAACAAAAATACTTAGACACGATAACAGCAATGCACAGTCTTAGAAGAGATCAGGATCTGTCATGCACTATTGGAAATAATAAACTTAAAAATATCAGCACAGGCAGAAAAAACGTAGATGATATGCAGATAAATTTAAAGGAAAAGTACAAAATAAGTAATTTATTGATGGCTCAAAAGGTTTTATAGAGAACTGGGAAACAAGGCAGAAGGAATTGAAACGCCACCAAAAAAAAGAAGAAATAGATACATTTTGGAGAAATATTTATGAAGATCCTGTGGAACATAAAGCTGCTGAATGGATAAAAGACGTAAAAGAAAGAATAATAAGTTCTAATGTACAGGGTATGAAGTGGGATGAAGTAACAGCCAGAGAGATTGAAACAAAGTTAAGAAAAGCTCCTAATTGGAAAACTCCCAGGCCTAGATGCAGTACATAACTTCTGGCTAAAAGTATTAACATCCTCACATGAAGATTTAGTCATGAGTAAGAACAATTTTTTTATGAGCACCCCGAACAGACACCAACCTGGTTAACGACAGGAAAAACAGTACTCCTACTTGAGAGCGAACCTGCAAGCTCTCCAGAAAACTGTAGACCAACAACTTGCTTTCTGACAATGTATAAACTATACACTGGAATTGATGCCGGCAGAGTTTATAGTCATTTAGAAGAAAACACAATCATGGCAGTAGGACAAAACGGTAACAAAAGGAAATCATATAGAACAAAAGATCATTTTTGTTAAAGTTATAATGGAGAACTGTAAAAAGGGGAAGAATCTAAGTATGACATGGATAGGCTACATAAAAGCATTTGACAGTATCCCACATTCTTGAATAAAACAGTGCTTAAAAATATATAAGGTACACCTTACACTGATCAGTTACATTATATCGACAAACAGTGGCAAACCACTTTGCAGTTAAGCCATGATAAAGGGCAAATTATTATTCCAGGGATAAAAATTCAAACGTGGTTATTCCAGGATGACTTTTTGTCACCGCTGCTGTTTTGTCTTGCCCTTGACCCTTTAAGCTGTCTGCTTAACAGATTAGGTCATGGCTACAATTTGGCTCCCAGAAAACAATAAAGTGTAAAGACTTCTCATCTTTTTGTGGATGATTTAAAACTGTATAGCTCATCAGATGAGGAACTGAAAGCACAACTCAAAACTTTTTCAGATGATATAAGAATGTCATTTCATCTTGATAAATGTGGAAAAGCAACCTTTAAAGCAGGAAAGCTGCAGCACCAAGAAAACATCAACCTGGGACAGGAATGTGATATAAAAGAACTCGCGCAAAAGGGAGTGTAGAAATATTTGGGATTGATGAAGGATCAACAGTAAAACATGAACAAATGTGAATAAAACCTAGTAAGGAATATTTTAGAAGATTAAAATTAATACTGAAAACAGCACTGACATCTAGGAACAAAGTCCAAGCTATTAACCAGTTTGCTCTTCCTGTCCTAACTTACAGTTTTGGAGTGATTGACTGGCCCCAAAATGTGTTGGCTCAGTTGGATAGGAAAACCAGAAGGATGCTTCATGCTTATCAAATGATTTATAAAAATCATTGTATACTAAAACTATGTATTCCCCATTCTGAAGGGGGTAAGGGGCTCCTTGAAATTGAGTATATGTATAGATCTGCAGTTGTAGGACTGCATACATATCTGCTGACCTCAGAAGACTCAAACGTAGTGAAAGTTTTAAAACATGAGGAGAATAAGATAAGAGGTCTTAAGATGATTTCCCTGCTTGGTTTAGCAGAAGGATATCGATGTCAAGTGGGAAGGGAAATCAAACCAGAATTAAATAAAGATCAGATAGGAACTGAATATGCCAAAAAAAAAGAATATAAGCTGAAGGATCAGATGAGAAGGCAGTAAATGTAAAAAAATGCATAAATACAGTTGCAAGTATAAAAAACTATTGGAACAACTTCACGTTGATCAGGATCAAATGCAGGAATGGTTAAGGAGAGGTGAATTTAACCCAAAAGATGAAAGGTTAATATTGGCGACCCAAGATAGTAGACTGCATACACTTTGGTTTACAAAATCCATTGAACATGTGGGAGAAACAGAAAAATTTAGATTTTGTAAAACAGAATTGGAAATAGTTGCACATCTTGTTGCTGGTTGTGACATACTAATGGCAAAAGGACTCTACTGAAAGGCATAATAATGTGTCAAGACTGTTGCATTGGGGATTGTGCAAACATTATATAATATTGAAGCAGATGAAAAACATTGGAAGTATGAGCCACAAAGCATTATAGAAAATTAAGTTAATATCACATGGGATCACCCATTAGCAAGAGTTCAAAAAATAGATGCAGGAAAACCGGATGTAGTAGTCCATGAAAAGAAGACAAAAGTAGCACTGATCATTGAAATTCTTACACCCAGTGACTACTGTGTCTCACATACTGACAGACACAAAGTCATAAAATACCAGGATTTGCAGGTAGAAATGAGGGCAATCTGGAATAAGGATACCCAGACAAGTTCCAATAATAGTAGGAGGAAACGGGTCTTATAAAAAATTATTTACAATCATACTTAGATATGTTACCGATACATGTAACTCCATATGAATTGCAGAAGGAGTCATTACTGGACACACTGCTGATGTTGCAAAGAGCACTTCTGGCTGACATCAGAGATTGCAACAACATTAATATCATGAACTTTAGTCATACTTTGACTTCGGAATGGGGTCCATTCTCGTCATGTTATTAGAAATCCAAAAGACTTGAAGAAATTAAAAAATAGGTCAAAACATTTGACAGCATCCCACATTCAGTGGTAAAGTACCACATATGTTTAAGATCATTGATCAGTTACATTGCAGTGATCATGAAATATCAGGATTTGCAGTCTGAAAGGAGGGCAGTGTGGAAAGGGATACCCAGATAGTTCCAATAGTAGCAGGTACAACAGGTCTTATAAAAAGGAATTTATAGTCATACTTGGATACGTTACTGATACATGTAACTGTATGAATTGCAGAAGGAGTCAATATTGGGCACATTGCAAGTGCTGCTACGACTACTTTTGGCTAACATGAAAGATTGAAACAATACTAATTTCATAAACTTTAATCATACTTGACTTAGAAAAGGGGTCCATTCCCATCATGGTATTAGAAACTCAAAAGACTTGGATAAATTTATAAAAAGGCAAAATTCAGTTCATTTGAGAGGTAATTGCTATGGTAAGGGTGTCTGTGTTAGAATGTTGAATATTCATAATGTTGATGTTTATAACATAATGCCGAGAAGATTGAAATGGTACAATATCAAAGTGCCTTAACACCGAACATCACAAGATTGAATCTACATGTTTTTGGCCCCCTGTACCCCATGCTAATTATGTATGTGCCACCTCTAGGACCACACTACAGTTGAGAATGGGCAAAACCCAAAACGTAGCTGTACCTCGATCTTGCACACCCACTTGCACTGTGCAATCTTTTGAAGTTTGGTGTTATGGCACTTCAATATTGTGCCATTTTGATCTTTTGGGCTCTATGTTGTGAACATTCAATGTTCTAACATAGACCCAGTAGGAGAATCTAGTTCACAGTGCATGACTTGCTCTAATCCCATTCAACTGTTTACCCAAAAGCAGCTGAATTTTGTTTAGAAACAGTTCTTTGTGATCTGCACCTGATTAAGATCTGAGCCAGGTTATTCAGTAACAGGCTTCTTTAGATCATTGCTATGAATAGCTAGTTTGTGTTTTGCTCTGTAATTGTTATGAGACTCAAGTGTATTGACAATTTGTGTACTGCATTTCACAATAAAAAATGGTGTGCTGTTCTTCAAAGACTGAGTGATTTTATTGGAAAGCCAAACATATGTAATAGCCGTGATGAATATCTCTGACCTTCATGCATTAGTACAAGGTGGCTTTGTTCAAGGGATTTATTTTCCTTTTAATGGAATGAATAGTGTTACGAAGCTACCATCTGTCTGTTGCCCTTGGATGACCCATGTATCAGTAGCATGAGCTGACTATATCAATAAAAACTGCTTTCATCATGAAGTGAGACGGCACTATGGGAAAGCCTTTGTGAGGGGTTACATTACAGGAAACTTGCAGTTAATATTCTTTAACAAAAATAAATCCCATTACACTATGAGGTTTATACTTCATATCACTTCACAGTTTTAGGAAGATGTCATTTTAAGAAACCTTAAAAATGAATTGGCTATCATTTCCTCTGTTGCTGTGTTGACTGCATTAGTTAAGTAACTGAAAATGAGGATGCATGAATGTGTTGTACTTAGCACAAGAAACAAAAGCCAGACGCAACAGAAATGGGTTCCTTTTGATTTGCATGTTTGTTTCTAACCCTGGCATCTACAGACACCTATTCAGTGATGAGTAAATCTCCCTTAACATATCTGTGCAATATTTCTTGGACCATTTTAATGTACATTATTAAAGATGATTGAATGTTGTACGGCATCTCTTGTGTGCCTCTGCATAATTGTATATGCAGACTGTTGTGGTAAGTATCAGAGTGAGATATTGGTAAGTGAGCGTTCTTTCTTTCTTTCTCTGAAAGCATATTTTACAGACATTGTGCAAGCCTACACAAAAAATTGGAATAGTAGAAACTAGCATATCCAAAAGTCATAAATGCAAGAAATTATAAATAAAAATCACTTATTAATCTAAAAGACCACAGTGCTCCTGCAAGGATCTGGACAGTTTCCATTAAAAATATATTTGAAACCTCTTAAACAGGTACTCTGAATCACATGCATAAATCAGACATGGTAGCTGATTTCAAATGACTAGAGCAGTATAGGCAGAAGAGAGTCTGTCAAATGTTTACAGCTACTTGAAGCCACTACCAACCCCTCACCTACTCACCTGAGATGCCTTGCTTGGGGTATAGAGTTTCAACAGCTTGTTTAGATAAATAGCCGGACTGTGAAGGGCATGGCGGGTGAGAGTCAAGATAAACACACATGATGACAGATGGCAGCCATTGCAGATCCCACAGAACTGCTGTAATATGACTTATTGTAGATATCCCAGTCAACAGCACTCTGGCTGCAGAATTCTGCACTCACTGCAGATAAACCACACCACCTTCCATAAACCTAAGGTAGAGAGTATTACAGTAGTCTAGTACAGATATGACCAAAGCCTAAACTACTTTCCCTAGGTATGTATTTGGAATTGTGCGTCTGACTGATGAAAATTTGATGTCATGATTAGGCTGACATGTGGTCCTTAAGTGACGAGTTTCACAGATAATGTTCTGATGTTGCTGTGGGAGCAGCCTCTGCTGTCCTCTATGCTAGTTTGGTTTTGGAAAAATGGGGAAGAGATTTTGTTTTTAAATCAGATTTTTTCCTCCTATAGCCTTGCATGTTCATTTTTTTAGATTAGATTTGTATGTTGTGATTAAAGTCTATCGAACATTTAAACAATTTTATGGCATTTTTAAATCATCTACTTTTTTTTCATTTTACTTGCACATATTCTAAATGTTATTTTAACTTTTTATATTGAATTGAGTAAAAATAGGGATTGTGGTGAATGTTTTTGAATATTTATAGGAAGACTATATTTAGCAGTTCTTATTTCATTTTTGAGTAATCATGATGAAACAGTGTTGTAAAAGAACAGTTTTTAAACTGTTCAGAATGGTTTCGAAAGATCCATGTTTTCACACTGGGGTTATGATTTTAAGACAGATGTTTTAGAAAGTAGTCCCCCACCAAGTTTGATTATTAGAAGTAAATGAAAAACAGAGATGTTAATTTTTCTCCAGCTTTGAAAAATGAATTTAGTACTAAGAATAATCAGGAAACAATTTTTGTTAAAGTCACATGTTTTTAAGTTTTTCAACTGATAATGAATTAACATTGGTCTGTGTTAACCCTTATTAAAGGGAAGGGTAACTGCTAAGGGCAAAAACCACAATTTACTTATAAATCCAGGGGTGATTTTACGTCATGGCTGGAGAGTAATGGCATATGACCCAATAATACAACAATAAAACTAAAAATGATTGTAGTGGGATGACAATTTGCTATCATTGTAAACAATTCAAATTTATTAATGTAGGTTCTTGGATTTTAATATAACCTAAATAGTATATAATCGTCCTGGCCATTTTGTGTGTGGTACATCTGGGTTAATTTATATTGCCACATGTGTATCATGGGGTCTACTTCATAACATTAAAATTTCATAACGTTGAATTTCATAACATTGAGACCAAAATATCTAAATCCCAAAACACTGAAAACCCAAAACATTGAAAACTCAGAACATTGAAAGTGTGCTTCATAACATTGATAACTTCACTGCATATGTCAATAATATCCTCTGCACCTACAACGCCACCTAACTAACAAACACACTTTCTACTACGTTTCTACGGGGGCAAGCCCCCTTGCACCCCCCATGTGGGGGGGCTCTGCCCCCCCACACCCCCCAAAAATGAAATATACCAACTCCAAGATCTCACTACAGTGAAAAAAGTGTGGTACATCTGGGTTAATTTATATTGCCACATGTGTTTCATGGGGTCTACTTCATAACATTAAAATTGCATAACGTTGAATTTCATAACATTGAATGAAACCTCAGTGAGGTTTGGAAATTTACTTTTTTCTACTGTAGTGCAATCTTGGAGTTGGTATATTTAATTTGCGGGGGGGGGCAACGTAGTAGAAAGTGTGTTTGTTAGTTGTAGGTGGAGGGGATTTTATTTACTTGTGTGATGTAGTTTTCAATGTTATGGAGCACACTTTCAATGTTCTGAGTTTTCAGTGTTTTGGGTTTTCAGTGTTTTGAATTTTCGATGTTATGGTCTCAACGTTATGAAATTCAACATTATGAAATTTCAATGTTATGTAGTAGACCTGTATTATGTCATACCTATTGGGAAGGCAGAAAAGGTATCAACATATATATGCTGTCCGAAAAAAAAGAAAGATAAAAACTATGCTTTTCACTAGATGTACTGGAATTTGCCTGAATTTCAACATGTTTGGGTTTTTCTTTTATCTTGAAAGAGTTTTGGAGGGGATGATTGGAGTAATCTAATATTCGAAAGGGAATTGTATTGGCAGTTGTACTTTAATGCAGATAAAGCAACAAGTTTAAATGAAACCATTGCAATAACATTTATTTTTAAGGACAAACAAAACTGTTTAAAGATAATTTAATTGGTTCATAGGTTCATAGGTTTATACTAGGCTATCTGCCCTAAGGCATTTATAAGCCTAGCCCAAATTATTGTGGCTTACGCCACCCCTTATATGAAAAAATACTGTGCCCATTAGTTTGTTGTGCCTCTGTCCAGCAGTGACCCAGAGATGATTCCCGGGGTAAACCTACGATCTCCCATCCACAGGTCTAGATTTCTCTTGAACAGAGTCAGCGAGGTGCTCTGCCTCACATGGACCGGGATTTTATTCCACAGCATAGGGAGTCTCTGAGTGATAAATCTATCCCTCCAGCACGGCCTATTTATATCCGTGCTAAGGTTTAAGTCGCTTGCTCTAGTGGTTTTGGTGGATTTGGATTTTTGAGGTGGAGCATGTCCATTAATTCCGGGTTGGACATGGCCTTGTATGTCAGGCACATGTCACCTCTGAGCAGACGGTATGCGACTGAATAGAGCTGGAGTTTCTTCAATCTGGCAGCATATGACAGATTTTGGAGTCCCTTTATCCTTTGGTGAGGAACTTTTGGGGTCTCTCCAATTGCTGCAGATGTCGGGTGAGATACATCCCGAATGGGGCATTGTACTCGATCATTGGTCTGATAAGTGAAGAGTACAGGGAACAATGACCTCACTAGATCTGGATGTGAATCCTTCATGATCAGGTGGGCAATGTAGAAGGTCTTTCTAACCACTTTAGCAATGTGAGTGTCAAAAGAAAGGCCACTGTCAACCTGGGTCCCCAGGTCCCTGATAACCTCTTCTGTGCTTAGTGGATTGCCACCTATATGGTAGCTTGGGGTTACCTTGTTTTTCCCGAAGGGTATGACTATACATTTTGGCGTTTAACTTCAGGCCATGGCTCTGGCACCAGCTATCTGTTTCCGTGAGTCCCTTCTGAAGGATATCAGTGTCCGATGCACTTTCCACTATGGCCAGTTTGCAGTCATCTGCAAACTTTGTCAGCCAAAGTCCTCCCATGTTGGCCTGTACTTCTGAGAAGTAGATGCCAAACAATAGGGGCCAAGGACCGAGCCCTGTGGGACACCACTTGTGACCGGCTTGGAGTCTGACACAGCGCCAGCAACTCTAACCCTGTGGGTTCTGTCCTTAAGCCAGTTTGCAACCCATCTTGTGACATATGGGTTTACATTTAAGCTGGTAAGTTTTCTACAATACCGAGTGGGGTATTGTGTCGAAGCCTTTGCAAGGTCAAGGTAGGCTGTATGGACTGCCTTTCCTCATCAATGGCCTTGGTGACTATTTCAAGAAGTCGACCAAGTTCAAAAGGCATGATCTTCCCTTGACAAAGCCAAACTGGGTCGGGTCCAATGTCTGCAAGTCCCCTATATCTTTGTTTATGAGCTCCATTATGATCCTCTCCATAGCTTTGCAGACTAGACTTGTTAAGCTTATGGGGCGGTAATTACCAGGGTCCAGAGGCCACCTTTGTGGAGTGGGACCACAGTTGCCGACGCCACTCCTTGGGCACGATCCTGTGGTAAGGCTGAGATTAAACAGCTGCCTTATGCGCGTTTAATTCCTCATTTAGCTCGTGTAGCACACAGCCGGGGACACCATCCGGTCCCATTGATGCTGTGTTTTTAGCTTTAGAGAGAGCAGCTTTCACCTGCGCATTTGAGATGTCCGGGAGGCTACACTCGGCTGGGATAGTTGTCTCTCCTTTAGGGGAGAGGGGTGAAGTTTGCACTGAACC
Organism: Protopterus annectens; assembly: GCF_019279795.1. Classification (NCBI taxonomy): domain Eukaryota; kingdom Metazoa; phylum Chordata; order Ceratodontiformes; family Protopteridae; genus Protopterus; species Protopterus annectens. Next base: position 452,396,705 of record NC_056727.1, read on the forward strand.
TGTCTGCCAGTATGTTGGCAATGTCTGTGGGTTCAGTGATTTTTGTATCATTTTGGACTAATTCTGAGCATATCTGTGAGTTTCCACCCAGGTTCCTAACATAGCTGAAAAGGCCTTATGATTGTCCTTTGAATCCATGGCAATTTTTCTCTCAAAATTGGCCTTAGTTGATTTTATGAGTGCTCGTAATTTTTTACTAATAATGATCAGGGGTGACTTCCTTTTTATGGATTTTGTTCTATCATGTAATAGCTTTCTCCTCTTATTGTAAAGTTTGTTAATGGCTGGGGTCCACCAGACTGGACGTTTGCCCTTTGTGGAAAGAGTCTTGGTTTTATTTGGGATTGCCTGATCCATGCAGTCCTGGAGGTGTTCATAGAAGGCATTTGTAAGGGCTTCCGCAGCTTGGGTTGTGGTTTCCTCTGACTCAGGGGCCTTGAAGGATACCACACCAGTCTTGAGTAGTGTGAAGTTTGCTTTAGAATTGTGTATCTCAAAACAGGAAATATGTTTTGCATTTACTTTATTCTGAAGAAATCTATTAATTGACAGGTGAAAACACTGTACTAATAACTTTCTTGTACGGACAGATCTTGCAGTTTATCTTGGAAATCTGAGGGCAGTCTTACATAACTTTGTAGTATTTCATGACATTTCAAAGAGGAGGAGAAACAAATGTGCTTATGAAAGGGTAGTGCTTGTAGTAATGAGATTGTGTTCATATTGTACACACATCATGGCAAAGACCATTCTGCTTACTGCTTGTAGTTCTGAGATCCTAACCATGCATCTTTCGTGAACGTAGTTGACATAGTCTGGAATGAATTAGCTGAAAGAGTATAGCGTTTCCTTCAAAAGTTATGAAAGAAGAAGCTTAAGATCCTCAATATGTACACCTTTGCAGTAGTAGAAGATAGGATGTAGCAAAGAAAGGTTTACTGTCACAATCTTTGAAGCCCACAGTCTTGGAAATCACAAGACCATAATATTCTGCTGCTTCTTCTTCTTTCGGCTTTTCCCAGTTAGGGGTCACGACACCAGATCACCTGTCCGCTCATGATTGGCAGTGGAGTTTTTACGGTGTCGAGTTGCCAGCCTGACGCCCAACCTTCCACAGAAGGCACTCGCACCCACTCATGCCTAGAGCCAGTTTAGAGTGTTCAATCCACCTACAGCATGGCTTTGGGATGTGGGAGGAAGCTGTAGCACCCGGAGGAAACCCAGGCGACCACAGGGAGGACATGCAGACTCTGCACAGAAGGTACCCCAGCCGAGGATCGAACCAGAAAACCTTTTGCTGTGAGGCAGCAACGCTAACCTCTGCACCACCGCGGCTGCCCACAAAACCATCACAGTGTAGAAGCCTATAGTCTTGAAAAGAAAAATCCCAAGAGCACAACGTCTAAACATCACAAATACCATTCCCCTCCTAGAATAACTGAGGAATGAATGGTAAGACAGGTCCAAGCAGGCATGTGCAGCAAATAAACAGATATTGTGGTCTTCAGCATTTCACTCTTTCACTGAAATGTTGTAGTGCCCTTAGTGGGCAAGGAAAGACCACTGCTGTCCATCTTGGGAGAAGGGGCAGAGAATGCCACTCTGCCTAGCCAGAAAGCTACGCCAGTTCCTAGAGAGTTTTTTACCGACAAAAGTGGGTCTGTTGCTTCAGAAGTTCCTGAAAAAAAAATTAATAAATACTTAGACACATTTCTTCTTCTGTCTCAGCTACTCTGAATAGGAGTGATTTATTGGGCTTGGCTTAGTATTTAGTTCAGGCCCTTGACCCTTCCAGTATGGCTGTTTCTGGTAAGAGAGCGACATTCTTCATTTTCTGAAGAGGTTCAAGATTTTGAACTTATGAAGATTCAGATTGTTTTATCTGCCTAGCTTTCTGGTTTGTATTCTGAGGAGAGTGCGACTCCGGACAGTCCCTTTGAGGGATTATCTTACTCTGAAACTATTTCCAGAATGAGTTGGTTGTTATAGTGGGAAAATCATGATGTTTCTCAATCTCTAAGAAAGTATTATTATTACAGCTATAATTTCCAGAGCCTTCCCCAGTTCCTCCTGTTCTTTCAGCTCTGGAGGATGTTTTTGTCACAGCCTGCAACATGCCTGACAAGCCAGCCTGCCTCCACAAAGAGAGCAGATAGATAAAGTTCCTCTGTCTTTTTAAGTTTGTATGATTCATCCCAAATCTGACCCAGCAGCTGTTGCTTTAGTAAGCCCATCTGCTGCTAAATATTTGTTTAATACTAATCTTTTTCCTTCTGACAAGAATGGGAAGGTATTTGATAGATCTGGAAAAAGCATATTCTTAAGCAACTCTAGTTTTTACGATTCTCAGCTGTTGATGTCATACATTAAAGTTTATGCTTGCCTCTTGGGAGAATATAAGGATTATTTTGGCATCTGTTTCTTCTGAGGAGGAGAAATCCAGTTTGTGTAATTTGGTTGCTTCTGCCTCAAGTGGCTAAATGTTTGAAATGTGCATATGATTCTGCTAATGCCACTTCCAGAGCTGCTGTCAGTAAAATTTTTGAGGCTTGCTTGGTTGTTTTCTTAAAATCTCCCAGACGGTGTAAAAAAATGAAATGTTGAATTCTGCCTTGCATAAAGACTTAGATTTTGGACCTTCTGCTGCAGAGGTCAGGGTAATTAAAAAGTGCAATGACAGGGCTAAGCTGATTCAAGGGATCTCTGAGTTTTCAGCCCACCTTTTCCAAGTTTGCCAAGGGATTTAGTGTTCCATCTACTGGCTTATTTAAAAACAGAATAAAACAGCAAGCTACTGGTAAGCAAAGTTTCAAAAGCAGTGGTAGGGTGGTTTCAAAAATAAAACAGGACTCCCTCCCAAAACAAAGAACAGTCTAAAGTCTGAATGACTCTATGAAAGACTGTCTTCTCTTCCACCCTGGCAGTCCCTTAATCTTTTCAGAAAGTCTGAACCTCCAGTACTCTCTGGCAACAAATTGTTTTAGATTTAGATAGATGGGTTTAGAGTGTAATCTGTCAAAGTTAGAGATTATATTGGGAGTCTCTTCCTCATTCCTTAGGGATTCCCTCTCATCTGCCTGACCAAAACTCTTCTTTTCCGTCCTGTTATTCAGTGTATGCTCTTATCAGCTGCTCCAAGAGTATTCAAAAAAATGTCTAACTCCTGTGAAAGTTTACTTTAGACTGCAAAATGTTCATGTTTTCTTAGTTGGATGACTTGCATATCTTTAACTTTTAAGTGTGTCAGGAAACTCTCACCTTGGTAAGGAATCTCCTGTACATGCTGGAGTTCCAGAAGAACTTACAATAGTCTTGCCTGACTCCTTCCAACAGGATTGTTTTCCTGAGGTGTCTCCCAGACAGCTGCATTCAAAGAACCTTTATCACTGGAAAAAGTAGATCTGTATCTTGATCTGTTCTTCATTTTTTTATACTCCTGACTACTGTTTCAGCAAAGGAATTCCTCAGGATTCTAGGTCTTGTAGCATCTATAATTTTCATGACACTTCTTTCAAGACTCCACGTGAGAACAATCCAGTGGTACCTGAAATCTGTACGGTTCAGACACCAACCTCCCCTAACATTTCAGATTCTAGTTTTGGGGTTTGTAAAAAGGGAGATTTTTTGGTGGAGACTTCAAATTTCTCCTCAGAATTCAGGTCACCCATTCTCCCTCTTGGCTCTAGCTCAGTTGATCACAACCAAGATGCCTCAGACTGTGCTTGAGGAATAGTGTCTATGGGGATAAAATCCAGGGTCTTTGGAAGAGAAAAGGCAGACAAAAACACACAAACATAGAAGAGATGTAGACACTCATAAATGCCCTCAACTCTCTGTTATCTATGGTCTCCAGGACCTGTACTAGTGTTTATAGACAACACCACACTGATGTACATAAACATGCAAGGGGAAACCAAATCTTTCCATCTGTGCAGACTAGCTCTGGTAGCTTGAGATATAGCTTTGGAACACAATTTTACTCTACAGGCATCTTGTCAGAGCAAATCTCTGAGGCAGACAAGCTGGGCAGGAACAGGACAGATGCTCAAGATAGGAAGTTGACTCCTGTGATCTTCCAGGAATTGATCCATCTGTGAGGAATATCTCAACTAGATCTTTTTGTCTCTACTTGCAACAGTCAGTTGGCAGAATTCTGTTCCAGGACTCCATGTAAGAAGCCTGGAAGACGGACATTTTTTCTTTCCAGTAGACATGAATGTTCCTGCCTGTTTTCTACTAATATCCAGGGTCATTCTGAGGATTCAAAAGCAGTCCCTAAAGATCATTGTGATGACTGTCTTCTGGCCCAGGCAATGTTGGTTTTCCCTCTGGAAATGGCCAGGGACATTTATCGTCGGATCCAAGGGAGTGGAACCTTTACCATCGGCTCCGAAGTTGTCGGTCCAGGTTCCCTCTTTGAAGCTCCGGCCACTTTGGGTCCGACTCCGATTCTCACATCGAACCCGGGGAGACCAGCCTTCTTATTGGTTTCACTGGAGGTCCATTCTCCTTTGGCATTCGATGTGGTAGAATGGGTCCTCTCCATCGAATCGAGACCTCTGACCTCCCCCTTGGGCTCCACCCAGACACCCTCGGCTCTGTCTGCGGTCCCCGTCATCTTACCAGAGGGACAGCCCATGCCTGAAGGGTCCCAGACGGTTCCCCCAGTGGAACACTCCCTGGAGAGCCCCATGGGAGATGTGCCTCGCAGGCATATGTGTAATAGGAGGCACTTGGACTCCCCTGAGTCCCTAACCGAGGATAAAGACTTAGATGAGGGGGAGGGCTCCCCAAGGTCACCTCCTGATGATGTCTCCTATGGAGACATCATGGAGCTTCTGTGCCATTGAGGAGGTTGGTCTACCCCCAAGCCCTCCTCTGATGAGTCTGTGTTTCTGGAGGCCTTAGGCATGAGCCCATCTACGTCTTGGGTGCCCCCCCCACGAACCCTTTAGTGGATTTGATCACCTCGTGGGCGTGGATGGAACCTGATATGGTGGAGCCAATCCCCATGTGCCCCGTTAAGGTTTTGAGTCCCCCTATAGACAGGCCTTCCTGGAACAAGGGCTCCCCAGTGGACGCTATGGTGGTAGCAGCAGCCACAAAGAGGGAACTATCTCAGGAAAGTTCCTCAGTCCACCCATCTGACCGAGAGTCTCGGATGATGGACCGGCTAGGGAAGTGAGTGTATGCTTCAGCTACCTTTTTGATAAGGGCGCTGAACTACTTGGCCCATGTCACAAGACTCCAACGCGACCTGGTGAAGGAGTTGTAGGAGTCTCCACCCAAGTCCATGTCGCAGGAGGACAAGGCTTTGTCCTCCCAAAAGTGGCCACTTTGAGAGCAGTATCGAATAAGTCCATGCGACTCCTCTCCCATGCAACAGAAGGAGTGGCTAGGGCAGCTGGGTCTGGCGTGTCCATGAGGCGTAATGCCTGGCTAAGGTTGTGCCAATTTACTGAACCCTTTGACGTCCTTTGTCAATGCCCCTTATGACGGCTCATCTCTGTTCAGTAAGACCATCAAGGAGACGCTAGTCCAGAGTGAGAAGGACGGGAAGACGCTGTCTGCCATTGAGATCCGCTTCTCTAACCCTCAAAGGTCCTTTTTCCAGAACCAGAGAGGGCAGAAGAAGAAGATGTGGTTCCGGAAGTCTCAGTATTCCCGGGACACTCGGGGCTGTTCTTCCCCCAGAGGCAGAGGGGGACAGAATGGACACTGGCCCAGAGGCTGAGGGGGTCCGCGAAACTTAGGGTCTCGAGAACCTTTCTCGGACAGACCCAGGCAGCAACCCTGAGGGATTACCCAACTGCTCTACTCTGGAGGCAGTCAGGGGACGATTGTCCTTGCACCCAGCGGCATGTGAGTCCATAACAACGGATTGCTGGGTGCTGCAAATCATATCCAGAGGATATTCTATCCCCTTCATGGGTTTTCCAACACCTCCCAAACTCCTCCCAGACGTTCCACCCATGCAAAGGGAGGCAGCAGCACAGGAAATTTCCAAGCTGCTAGGAAAATGAGCCATCGAAACCGTCACCCCAGATCAGTCTGGATCGGGATTGTACTCCAGGTTCTTTTTGGTGCTGAAGAAAATGGGGGACTTAAGGCCCATTCTGGACCTCTCTGCCCTGAACCTGTCAGTGGCCAAAGAAAAGTTCCGGATGGTCACACTACAGTCCATGATGCCGTACCTGAAAGAGAGCGACTGGATGTGCTCGTTAGATCTCCAGGATGCTATCACATAAAAATGCACAGAAGCTCCAGGAGGTTCCTCCGCTTCCAGCTAGGAGCCAATCATTACCAATTTTGAGTCCTACCCTTTGGTCTCACCACAACCCCCAGGGTGTTTACCAAAGTGATGGCGGTGGGTAGCGGCTCACCTGAGGCTTCAGGGGATTCAGGTCTGTCTCTACCTGGACGATTGGCTCTTCAGTGCTCCCACCAGGCGTCTACTTTCCCAAACTAGGGACTACTTTATGACACTTGCCCTGAGTTTGGGTATCACAATCAACACATCCAAATCTCTACTAGAGCCTGTACAGCTAATAGACTACATTGGTGCCAGGATAGACACACTCCAGGGCAAAGTTTTCCTGACCTAGGAGAGAGTTCAAAACCTCAGGATGCATGTCTCCCTAATTTACCATTCTCATCTCCCAATAGCGGAATCTGTATTAAGGGCCCTAGGCTCGATGGCAGTGACCATAACTCTCCTTCCATGTGCCCGACTACACATGCGGATTCTTCACTGGACTTTGGCGGTTCAGTGGTCTGTGTTGGATTTACCACTAACTTATCCTATCCACCTAAGTCAAGTGTGTTTGTCATCCCTCATATTGTGGATCAGCTCTCTGGACATTTTGGAGGGACGACCCTTCATTCCAGCCCTGGCGCTAGCCACAGTGACCATGGATGCCTCCCAACTTGGGTGGGGGTGGCATTGTTCGGGCAGGACAGTCCATGGCCTGTGGTCCTCCATAGAGACCAATTTGCATATCAGTGTCCTAGAGATGAGGGCGGTCTTTCTAGCGTTGCAGGCCCTTCATGCCATTCTTCCTCTGGGGAAGATTGCTATTCAGTTAGACAACATGTCGGTAGTCTGGTATATCAACAAACAGGGAGGGACCAGATCTTATCCCCTTTGTCGCAAAGCCGTGAGAGTGTGGTAATGGGCGATCTCCACCGGTGACTTTCTTATCGCAACACACATTCCAGGATGGTCCAACATTTTAACGGACAGGCTAAGTCGGACCATTCTGATGCCTTACAAGTGGTCTTTGAATCAGTCAGTAGTGGAACAGATCTTCAGCGACTGGAGTCAGACTTGCTGCAATCTCTTCGCATCTCCTTCCAATGCGAAGTGCAGAGGGTGTTCTTCGTGTTTCACTGATGTCCTTCAAGGATGCATCTGCAGTCCTTACATATGGGGTTGTCCTGCCTCAGGCAGCCCTTCGGTCGGCCGGATTCCAAAGTCTGGGTCGGCCGCTGATGTCGCCCTTTTCCCCGACGTCAGAGCGCCTGGGGTATAAAAGCGTCAGCCGACACCATCTTCCTTGCCGCATGGTGCCCGAAGCAGAAGCAGTTCGCAAGTGCCGGTCGGCCAGCTCCTGTGATTTCAGCTACCGAAGTCTTCAAAAATGCTAAGTACCCCGTTGGGGACTCTTTCTTGCCTCAGCCTGTGTCAGATCAAACGGTTAAAGTTAATAATTGTTTAAATTGTGGGAAACAAATACCTCATAAGGATTTCCACTCTTACTGCTTATCTTGCCTAGGCCCAGACCACGACGTCTCGGCCTGTACAGCCTGTGCTTCCTTCAATAAATGCACTCTTAGGCGTCGGGCAGAGTTTGCAGAGGAATATTTTGGGCAAACTTACTGCTATAAAATGCCGTCGGAGCTTCAGACAGCTCATTTACCCAAAAAACTTAAGGAGAAGGACCGACACACGCGGTCCGCGGTTCCGGCCGACTCCACGCCCAGGCCTACCGCTAGTGTCTCTGTCTCTGCTGAAACCGAATCTCTACCGGTTCCGACCGACGACACTGCTGGCGGTACCTCGGTACCGGAGGCTTCCACTGGGTCGGTCTTAGAATTACCTTCTGAAACCGGTGCTCCGGAGAGATCCAACACCATTTCTGTGGATAAAACTACCCCAGCACGTGGGGCAGCCAGGCCTCCTGTATCCATGTCCATTAAGGCCTTTACTCCTGCTAAAGCTGCTAAACAGCCAAATTCTCTCCCTCCCAAGGCTATTCCTCAGGGATCCTCTACAGGTTCACAAATTTTAAGCTTAGCTGAGGACCTTATCTCCTTAATCAGGGGCTCTCAGCCACACCCGGACAGGGGCCCTCAACCTCCTCTAGGCAAAAGGCCCAGGGTTGAGCAGACAGATCCCCAGTCCTCTGATGAGGCCTCAGATGACTCTGCCCTTTCAGATTACCAGGAGGAGGCCTTTCCGGCCTACGAGGATTCTGATGCAGAGGAATCTATTCCCTCGGCCTCCCCCCCCCCCTGAAGAGTTGTTCTTTGGGGAGACCCTTCACTCCATGAGAGAGCATTTTAAATGGCAAGGCCAGGAATTCTCTGATTCCAGGAAGAGGTTAAGGACTTTTTTGCATTTGCCTCAGCATAGACCTTTGGCTATTCCTCCTGTTTTAAATGTTATAGAGGATGTTTACTCCGAGTCTAGTATTTCCCCAGATTCCCTTCCTCCGGCTCCTGTCAAACCCGACAAGTACTACAGGGTCCCGGACACACATCTATTCCTTTACAAGGGCCACTCGGCTGACCCAGAAACTATTTCCCAGGGGCCTAAAGGGGTTACAACCTCCACTACTAAGAACCCACTTCCTTCTGAAAGGGAATCCAGGGCCTTAGAGAGATGGGGTAAAAAAGTGTACTTCTTCCACTCTTTCTATGAGAGCATTGAATTGTCAATTCCATATGATATAGTATCAAGAATATCTGTTAGATGAATTGCATAAAAAACTAACCTCACCTGAACCCCTAGATCGCAAGGCGCTTCAGGATCTGGTGCATAACTCCCAGCAGGTTAGCAACCATTTTTTACAGTGTGGTTATGATGCATTGGAAGCTTCATGTAGGTCAGCAAGGACAGGTGCAGTCATACGTAGACATGCTTGGCTGAAGGAACAAACACTGCCAGATCATGTTAAAGCAAAGCTTCTGGATGCACCCCTGGAAAACGAAAGTTATTTGGTTCCACGGCTCAAGAGGTCTTAAAGAAATTTGAGGAAAAGGCTAAGTCAGTACAGACAGTCAAAGATTTTCTCCAGGTCCAACCACCAAGATTCAGCAGAAATTGGCCTTCTAAGAAATGGTCCTTTCCAGACACAGACAGATTTCAAAGAGGCAAAAATAGGCGTGCCAGAGGTAGAGGGCAAGCTAGAGGCTCCTACAGAGGACGTCAATGGCAGCCTCCTAACCAAAAAGGTAGTGCAGGACCTACACCTGCTGCACAAGGACAAACTCAATGACTTGACTTTGACCCCGTCAACCAGGGCTCAATTGGAAGCACCTTTGGGCGGAAAGCTATCTTTATTCTCAGAAAATTGGCACATTATTACAAGGGACAAATGGATACTGCAAATAATAGACAAAGGATACAGATTCCATTTTCATACATTACCAAAAAGACAAGGCATGCCGAATCTGCCACCGAATCAAAGGACAGAGGCTTTCAAGCAAATTTCCAACCTACTGCAAATGAAAGCAATAGAAAAGGTTCCTCTCATAGAACAAGGCCAAGGATTTTATTCCAGACTATTTCTTGTCCCAAGAAAAGAAAAGCAATGGAGGCCTATTCTGGACTTGTCCGCACTAAATACTTACCTCATTGTGCCAAAATTCAAAATGCTGACCTTACAGCAACTCCTTCCCATGCTGGGCAAGGGGTCCTGGCTGGTAACTCTAGACCTCAAGGAGGCATACCTGCATGTCCCTATCAGACAAAGTTGCAGAAGACACCTCAGATTTCTTGCAGGTTCAGAGCATTATCAATTCTCAGCATTGCCCTTTGGCTTATCTACTGCGCCCAGAGTATTCACAAAATGCCTGGCATCAGTAATTGCACATTGCAGACTTCAGGGGATTCAAATATACCCATACCTGGACGACTGCCTTATACAAGCGGACAGCCAACAAACATTGGTAAAACACTTGAATTATGCCATCCGCCTACTTCAGGCCTTGGGATACACAGTCAACATTCAGAAATCAAGACTTGTTCCATCCCAAAGAATAGTTTTGCAAAACTAGATACAACCACCCAAATGGCTTTTCTCACAGAAGAAAAACAAGAACAACTACCGGATTATTTCAGAAACCTGACAAAACAAACCCAACTGACTGCAAGGAAAATCCTGCAGGCCCTGGGTTTCATGTCATCTTGCATTCTTCTGATTCCACAAGCAAGGCTGCATATGAGGAAACTACAATGGTACCTAAGGAGTCTATGGTCTCAACACAGTCACAGCCTAGAAGCTTTGACCCCCCTCATTCCATGCCTTCAAAAGGAATTTCTGTGGTGGGCTCAAGCAAGCCAGTCAAACATGGGTCTGCCTTTCAGCAAACCAAATATCAGCCAAACCATTACAACTGACGCCTCAGACCATGGATGGGGAGCGCACATGGAGGGCAGATGCATTCAAGGACAATGGACACAAACAGAATTTCGCCTGCACATAAACCAAAAGGAAATGCTGGCAGTGATACATTCAATCGAGGCCTTCAAGCACTTCCTGCATCGAGGCCACCTGCTAATAAAGACAGACAATACCACAGTTATGTGGTACATAAGCAAGGAGGTACCCATTCTTACCCTCTTTGCAGGCTGGCAATGAATCTTTGGGAACTTTCCCTAAAACTCAATATAGAGCTGCAATCCCAGTTTGTACCAGGAAAAGACAATGTACTGGCAGACAGCCTAAGCAGAAACATCATGGATCCACACGAATGGATGTTGCACCCAGACACCTTTCTTCAAATAACACAATCATGGGGAAGGCCGGACATAGATCTTTTTGCCTCCCACCACAACCATCAACTGAAGAAATTCTGCACGAGGATATACCACCCAAAAGCATGGAAAGTGGACGCTCTCTCGTTCAGCTGGAATACTCTAACAGTATATGCATTTCCACCTCTTCCGTTAATGACCAAGGTCTTACTGAAGATCAGGACAGAACAACCAAAAGTGATTCTGATAGCTCCGGACTGGCCAAGACAACACTGGTACCCACTGTTAAGGAGCTTGTCACGCACGAAACCATGGCCTCTACCACAATGGCCACTTCCTCTGACACAGCACAATTACAAAACTCTGCACTCCAGCCTAAAAACCTTGCAGCTGACAGCCTGGAAAATACCTTGACTCCTCCTGGATAAACTATCCAAAAGGGTAAAGGATATCATCAAGGAAGCTCATGGCCTTCCACAAGAAAGGCATATTCAGCAAAATGGAAAAGATTTCGCACTTGGAACTCCACAAGGGGCCAAGATCCGACAGTAATGAGCATTCCACATATCCTGGAATACTTGGCAGAAATGCTCCATAATGGCCTTTCTTACTCTTCCATAAAAATTCAAGCTTCAGCAATTTCAGCAGAGTACAACACTGATCCACCTGTATTTTCTCATCCGCTGCTAAAGCAGTTTCTAAGAGGGATAAAAAAAATCAACCCTCCAAGAAAACCACCAGTGCCTACATGGGACCTCAACTTCATGTTGGAAAAAATAACTCTACCTCCCTTTGAACCAGCAGCATCTGCAGAACTACAGTTCCTGTCTTGGAAGACTGCCTTCCTTCTGGCCATAACCTCAGCAAGAAGAGTTGAGTTACAGGCCCTCATGGCAGTACAACCATTTCTTACTTTTCATCAGGACAGAGTCTCATTGAGAACCAATCCTTCATTCATGCCAAAGGTGGTATCCAGGGTCTCATTGAACCAAGCTATTCACCTGCCTACCTTCTTTCCAAATCCACAAAATAAAGGAGAGAAACTTCTGCATACCCTGGACATTCACAGACAGTTGCACTACTACTACTTGGACAGAACTAAGACTTACAGGAAAACTGACCAGCTCTTTGTAGCATATGCTGCTGGTGTACAAGGAAAAGCAATTTCCAAACAGACAATTTCAAAATGGATAGGGAATTGCATTTGATTCTGTTACTCTTTTCATGGCAAAACTGTGCCAGCTAACATTAGACCTCATTCCACCAGAGCCACAGCCACCTCCACAGCCTTCTTAAGAGGGGTGGCTACAAAGGACATCTTAGAAGCTGCTACATGGAGCTCCGTGCATACATTTTCCAAGCATTACAACTTACCTTTACATTCCAGATCCAGAGCAGGCTTTGCTACTGCAGTCCTGCAGGGCATTATAGCTACACCATCCTTTTCTTAGGTCCTACCACCCCCAGCTTGGCTATGGTATTCTACCCATATGTAAGGACTGCAGATGCATCCTTGAAGGACATAGTACAGTTTTGTACCTACCATAAATGTAGATGTCCGATAGGTATGCATCTGCAGTCAGGCTTTCCCTCCCTCCTACCCCTCTGTGGTATTCCTTGGGTATTTATCCCTCTTTCTAGCTAGCTGGGGTTATCTATTATGGTGTATTTGTTTTATATTACTGTGCATGTTTGGAATTTTTTGCATCTCTCCAAATTTAGCCTTCATTAGAGGGCACCTGGCATCTGGGGCAAGAAAAACTGAGGAAGATGGCGTTGGCTGATGCTTTTGTACCCCAGGCGCTCTGACGTCGGGGAAAAGGGCGACATTAGCCGATGCCGGACCCAAACTTTGGAATCTGGCCGACCGAAGGGCTGCCTGAGGCAGGACAACCCCATATGTAAGGACTGCAGATGCATACCTATCGGACATCTACATTTATGGTAGGTACAAAACTGTACTTTGCAGTCATCACATTTGCGTTATCTGCTTGCAGGTAGCCCTCAGCCGGCCTGATTATCAAAGTCTTGGGTCCTGCGTCGGTTGCTGTCTCATCTTCCATGACATCAGGTAGTCAGGGGTATAAAGCATGCAGCCGATGCCATTTTATCAGTCTTTCTTGCCGTGCAGTGCCCGAAGCAGTTCACAAGTGCCGGTCGTCCGACTCCTGAAATTTTCGTTTTTGAGTTTCAGATCCGAAGTCTTCAACAAAGCTAAGTACCCCGTTGGGGATCCTCCTTCTTGCTCTAAACTGATGTCAGTAAAAGTTAATTGTGGAAAGCAAATACCTCATAAAGATTTTCATTCGTACTGCATTCCTTGCTTAGGCCAAGACCACGACATCGCTTGCTGTCGGTTTTGTACGTTATTCAGTCCTCAAACTATTCATCGTCGGTTCATTTTCGCATCTATTTTGGTACTTGGTTCAATTATCCAGAAATGGCTTCGGTAAGCCACCCGACTACCGACATTCCGAAAAAACGCAAAGGTAAAGATAGACAAGACTGCATAGGTCCAAAGCTGCCGACGACGCTTCCATTAAGCTAGTCGCCAGTTCGCCAGTACTCAGTGAGACGCTTTCGCAGCCTCTGATACCCACTACTTCAGATTCACAAGCCTCTGCTGAGACCCATCTGGAGTCCGGTATGCTGCGAGATGCTTTTTCGACTATGGAACCTGCGGATGTCTCTACCTTGGATGGGTCCAGAGCCGCTGTGCAGGCACCGGCTTCTGAGGGTGTATTCAGGCCTACTGACTTGCATATTAAACCTATGCCATCTTCTTCTTCAAGGCCTAAAACACGATCCACGCCTAGAAAACCAATGCCCAGACCGCATGTTCAGACCCCTATGCCTAAAAAAACAAATGATAAGAATGGCTGAAGACATTATTATTCTAATCAGGGGAAGCCACGCTTCTCCCTCTAAAAGGCCTAGAACTGATATTCCTTCTGATTCTTCTGATCAGGATTCTGAAATTTCTGTTTCTTCTGATGACCAGGATTTGCCCTTATCTACCTATGAGGATTCTGATGCAGAGGACTCCATTCCCTCTGCTTCCCCTCCAGAGGATTTCTCTTTTGGTGAAACTTTGCATACTCTTAGGGAGCATTTCTACTGGAAAAGGACTCCAAAAAGAGGCTTAGGGAATTTTTGCTCCTACCTCAACACAGGCCTTTAGCTATCCCTCCTGTACTGGACATTGTAGATGACGCCTTCTTGGAATCTAGCCTGGTCCCAGACTCTTTACCTCCGGCTCCCAGGAAACCTGACAGGTATTAGAATACCTGACTCTCACAAGTTCCTCTCTAAGAATCCTACTGTTGATCCAGAGACCATTTCACAGGGACCAAAAGGCATTAAGGCTACTACTACCAAAAACCCTACCCCCTCTGATAGAGATTCCAGGGCCCTGGACAGATTGGGTAAGAAGATGTACACTTCTGCTACTTTGGCTATTACGGCCTTAAACTGCCAGTTTCATATGTTAAAGTATCAGCAGCATATTATTGGATTACTTAAACAGAAAATTATGTTGATTCCTAACTGTGCTGAAAATAAAGAATTACAGGATTTAATGCATTCTGCTGAACAAGTTGGTAAACATACTTTGCAATGTACTTTTGATTCGTTAGAGGCATCTTGCAGGGCTGCTGTCACTGGGTCTGTACTTAGAAGGCATGCTTGGCTTAAGGATCAAACTTTGCCAGATCATGTTAAAGCTAAATTACTGGATGCCCCCTTAAACCAAGACCGCCTGTTTGGCAACAAAGTAGAAGTACTTAAAAAGATGGAGGAAAAAGCTAAATCTTTGCAAACTGTTAAAGATTTCCTGCAAGTACACCCTCCCATATTTAGTAGGCACTGGCCTTCTAAGAATTGGTCCTTTCCTATCTCTTCCAGGCCTTCTTAGTCCAAACCCAGGACCAACAGACCACCCAGGCTTCAGTCTCAAGGTACTCACAGGCGTAAGCAGTGGGGGGGCTCCCACTTCCAAAGCTGGAAGTAGCAAGACACTCCCCTATGGTAAACTGTCACATTGACTTAACCTTAATCCTTCCAAGCCCTGCTCAACTGACTGTTCCTTTAGTGGTAAAGATCACCCAGCATGAAAAAAACTGGGAACTCATTACCCAAGACAAATGAGTTTTAAATATAGTTTCCCATGGATACAGATTCCACTTCCACTCCTTACCAACCCCAAACGGTTGGCCAGACCTATCTCCAAATCAGTGGGCAGAGGCTCAAAAGCAGGTTCTCTCTCTTCTACGTATCAGGGCTATTCAACCTGTCCCAGAAGAGGAATGGGGGCAAGGTTTTTACTCAAGACTTTTCCTGGTACCCAGAAAAGACAATTCCTGTCATCCTGTCCTGGACCTGTCTAACACCTTTTTGGTAATCCATAAATTCAAGATGCTAACTCTTCATCAGCTGCTTCCCATGCAAGGCAAAAATATCTGGTTGGCAACATTGGATTTAAAGGAAGCTTGCCTGCACATCCCAATAAGGGAATCTTGCAGAAAATACCTACGCTTTAGAGCAGGCTACATGCACTATCAGTTCTCTGCACTGCCCTTTGGCTTATCTACTGCGCCCATAATATTCGCAAAGTGCCTAGCTCCAGTCGTTGCATTCTGCAGACAAAGAAATATTCAAATATACCCATACCTGGACGATTGTCTAATTCAAGCAGAAAGCCAGGACGTACTATTAAATCATCTGGCATTTGTAAAGAAACTACTAACTTCACTGGGGTACACCATAAACGAAAATAAATCACACCTAGTACCCTGCCAACAAATTGTATTCCTGGGAGCAAGCTTGTCCCAGATATGCTCAGAATTAGTTCAAAATTATGTGAAAATTACTGAACCTACACACATTGCCAACATACTGGCTGACAGGTTCAGTGCAAACTTCTCCCCTCCCCAAAAGGAGAGATATCTATTCCAGAGGATTGTAGCCCCAAACATCTCCAACGCCCAGGTGAGAACTGCCCTCACTAAGGCAAAAAACACAGCATCCATGGGACCGGATGGTGTCCCCGGCTGTGTGCTTCATGAACTCAATGAGGAATTAAACCCACAGTTAGGACAGCTGTTTAATCTTAGCCTCACCTCAGGATTGCACTGCCCAAGGAGTGGCACGGCGACTGTGGTCCCACTTCATAAGGGCGGTGCCACCACAGACCCTGGAAATTACCGCCCATTAGCTTGACAAGCCTTATCTGCAAAGCCATGGAGAGGATCATAATGGAACTCATAAATAAAGACATAGGGAACTTGCAGACTTTGGATCCAACTCAGTTTGGCTTTGTCAAAGGCAGATCCTGCCTCTTAAACTTGGTTGACTTTTCGAGACAGTCACCAAGGCCATTGATGAGGAAAGGCAGTCCATACAGCCTACCTCGACCTGGCAAAGGCCTTCGACACAATACCCCACTCAGGTATCATCGAAAAACTCATCAGCTTGAATGTAAACCCATACATCACAAGATGGGTTGCAAACTGGCTAAGTGACAGAACCCACAGGGTCAGAGTTGCTGGAGCCATGTCAGACTCAAAGCCTGTCACAAGTGGTGTCCCACAGGGCTCAGTCCTGGGTCCACTCTTGTTCGGCATCTACTTTTCTGAAGTACAAGCAAACACAGGAGGGTTATGGCTGACAAAGTTTGCAGATGACTGCAAACTGGCCATAGTCGAAAACACATCTGACACAGATATCCTCCAGAAGGGCCTCACAGATATGGTTAACTGGTGCCAGAGCCATGGCCTGAAGTTAAACGCCAAAAATGCATAGTCATACCCTTTGGGAAAAACAAGGCTACCCTAGCTACCATATAGGTGGCAATCCACTGAGCACAGAAAAAGTCATCAGAGATCTGGGGACCCAGGTTGACAGTAGCCTTTAGTTTGACACTCATGTTGCTAAAGTAGTTAGGAAAACCTTCTATATCACCCACATGATCATGTAGGGATTCACATCTAGATCGAGGGAGGTCATCGTCCCCTGTACTCATCACTTATTAGACCTATGATTGAGTACAATGCCCGCTCGAATGTATCTGACCAGACACCTGCTGCAGCTTGAAAGGCCCCAAAAGTTCCTCACCAAAAGGATAAAGGGTCTCAAAATATGTCTTATGCTGCCCGACTGAAAGAACTCCAGCTCTATTCAGTCTCATACCGCTTGCTCAGAGGTGACCTGTGCCTGACATATAAGGCCATGTCAAACCCAGATTTGATGAATATGCTTCACCTCAAAAATCTAGATCCCTCAGAACCACAAGGCGGAGACTTAAACCTTGACACGGTTATAAATAGAACGTGCTGGAGGGACAGATTCATCACCCAGAGACTCCCTATGCTGTGGAACAAAATCCCGGTACATGTGAGGCAGAGCACCTCTCTGGTCTTGTTCAAGAGGAATCTTGACCAATGGATGGGAGATTGCAGATATACCCCAGGGATTACTTCAGCGTCACTGCTTGACAGAGGCACAGCAAAATGATAGGCATAGTTTTTATTCAAACTAAAGGGGTGGCGAAAGCCACATAACTATGGGCTAGGCTTATAAATGCCCTTGGGCAGATAGCCTAGTATGAACCTATGAACCTATGAACCTATGAATACAACTTCCCAGATGGCTTATCTCATGCCAGAGAAACAAGTTTATCTGACAGCCTACTTCAAACTACAGGCCACAAAGACCCAGCCCATCTGCAAGGAAAGTACTACAAGCCCTGGGGTTCATGGCCTCTTGCATTCTATTAATTCCATATGCAAGACTGCATATGAGGAAGCTACAATGGTATCTAAAAAGCCTATGGTGTCACCATTCTCAGGACCTAGAATCAATGATTCTTATCATTCCTTGTATAAAGACAGAGTTCTTTTGGTGGGCAGAGAACTGCCACCACAACAAGGGACTGCCATTCACTCACCCCCTGCTGCCCAAACCTTAACAAAAGATGCATTAGACTATGCATGGAAGGCTTACTTGGCAGGGCAAATGGAACCCGAGTCAAATGCACCTGCATATCAATCAAAAAGAAATGTTAGCTGTGCAGAGTTCTCTGACAGCCTTCAAGGACCGTATTCTTCCAGGACAATTATTGGTAAAGACGGACACCACTGTTATGTGGTACATAAGCAGGGGGGAACCCACTCATACCTTCTCTGCAGACTAGCCATGGCTCTGTGGAACACAGCCTTGAGCTACCAAGTGCACCTACAAGCTCAATTCCTGCCAGCAAGCTAAATACACTGACAGATGACCTAAGCAGACATCTCTTGGACCCACACTAGTGGAAACTGGAACCAAAGATATTCAACATTTTGAGAAACAAATGGGGGAGCCCAGAGATGGACTTGTTTGCCTCCCCTCAGAACTACCAATTGGACAAATTCTGCACAAGGACTCCCCACAGACAAGCTTGGAAAGTGGATGCCCTGTCCTTCACCTGGAAAAACATATCAGTTTGTTTTTCCCCTCTGCCTCTTTTCTCCAAAGTTCTACTAAAGATCAAACAGGACAAACCAAGGATGATACTCATTGCAAGACTGGCTACGACAACACTGGTGTACCCCCTCTTGCGCAGTCTGTCACTGCTGGAACCATGGCACCTGCCTCAGACCCCTTCCCTGCTGTCCCAGCAGGAGGGCCAGATTCTGCACCCCCAGCTTCAAACCCTGTACCTTGCAGACTGGCTAATTAACTGAGCTCTCCATTACCATCCCTCAGCAAGCAAGTGATGGATGCCATTTTGGAGGCAACAAGGCCTAGTACTAGAAAATTCTATGCTGAAAAGTGGAAAAGATTCTGTTGCTGGAGCCAGACTCAAGGGATGGGCACAACAGTGCCCAATTTACTGCATATTCTTCAATACTTAACTGAGATGCTTCACAAGGGCCTTTCCTTTTCTTCCATTAAAATTCATGCCTCAGCCATTTCAGCAAATTATAATATGGGGCCACCCGTCTTCTCTCATCCACTGCTGAAGCAATTCCTCAGAGGGGCCAAAAACTTAAGACCACCCAGGAGAGCTCCTACTCCAGCCTGGGACCTTAACTTTGTATTGGAAAAGCTCACTCTACCTCCCTTTGAGCCAGCTACAATTGCAAAGTTGAAATTCCTTTCTTGGAAAACAGCCTTCCTTCTAGCCATCACTTCAGCAAGAAGGGTATCTGAACTGCAGGCCCTCATGGCAGTGGAGCCTTTCATCACCTTTCATGCGGGCAGGGTGTCCCTCAGGACCAAGCCTTCCTTTATGCCAAGTTGGTATCCAGTGTGGCCCTTAATCAGTTCATTCATTTGCCAATCTTCTTTTCTAATCCACAGAACAAAGGGGAATGAATACTGCACTCCTTGGACATGCACAGACAACTTAGATTTTACTTGGACAGGACTAAGCCTCTCAGGAAATCTGAACAGCTGCTGGTTGCATTTGCTGCAGGGGCAGAGGGGAAGGCCATTTCCAAGCAAACCATTTCTAAGTGGATAGGCCATTGCATTCATTTCTGTTATGAGCACCATGGAAAACCTACCCCACAGGGGATATGACCCTGTTCCACCAGGGCTGCATCTACGTCTACAGCCTTTTTCGGAGGTGTTCCTACCAGGGACATCCTAGAAGCTGCTACCTGGAGTTCTGTACATGCCTTCATCAAGCATTACCACTTGCCAATTTGTTCTAAATCCAGAGCTGGCTTTGCCACTGCAGTATTGCAGGGCCTAATAGCTGGTCCTAATGCTATCTAATTGCCTCCTCCCTTCCTTAGCTTTGGGAATCTACCCAGATGTGATGACTGCAACAGTGAAACACAAAGAACATAGTACAGTTGTGTACACTTACCATAAATGTAGATGTTCGAGTGTATTCACTGTTGCAGTCCTGGTTACCCTCCCTCCAGCCCCCCGACTTCTTTGACTATACCTCTCTTCTTGCTTAATGTATTTAAGATTTCTGCTGTATTTGCTTTTTGTTGGAGGTGTAACCTTGTATATAATTGCTTCCCATTATGGGGGCGCCTGACATCTGGGGCAAGAAAAACTGATAAAATGGCATTGGCTGCATGCTTTATACCCCTGACGTCATGGAAGATGAGACGGCAACCAAAACAGGACCTAAGACTTTGATAATCAGGCCGGCCCTGCAAGCAGATAACCCAAATGTGATGACTTCAGCAGTGTATACACTCTAACATCTACATTTATGGTAAGTGTACACAACTGTACTTTTTTCACTCTGAACCCCCCGATGGGGGAGTCCCCCAGAGATGCTCTAGTTCATGCTTGGCCTCCTGGTCTTCTGTATGCTTACCCACCAGTCCCTCTCATCCCGAGGTTTCTGCAGAAAGCTTGTCAACTGGGGAGCAAGGTGATCCTCATTGCCCCATTCTGGCCTCGCCAGGTATGGTTTCCCTTCCTTTGGTCTCACCTTCTGGCTCCATCTTGGATCCTAGATCCCTTTCAGGATCTGATTTCACACCCATCAGGGGTGCCTCATCCGAATCTGGACAGCCTGCCGCTCATGGCTTGGCTGCTCCAGTTCCCGTGATTGCTAGGACTCCCGGACTTTCCTTCTCAGTTGAGTCTATTTTGGTAGCTGCTCATAAGTCTTCAACCAGAAAGGTTTATCACAGCAAGTGGAAATGTTTTTTCCTTCTGGGCCTCTCAAAGGACTTTAGATCCTTTCACAGCTCCTATTCCCGCTATTCTTGATTTCCTAGATGATTTTTTCCAGCACGGAGCTAGTTCTTCTGCTGTCAAAGTTGAATTGGCTGCCATTTCTTATTTTCATGTGGGCGATAATTCTGCATCCTTGCCATCTTCTAGGCTATGTAAAGCTTTTGCCAAAGGCACCTTTTTGCTACGCCCCCCCAGTCAAAGATCCTGTCCCCCCTCCCGTGGGATCTTACTATGGTTCTCCAAGCTCTGGTCACCCCGCCTTTTGAGCCTGCCACTACTGTTGATCTAAAGTTTCTGTCGTGGCAAACAGCTTTTCTGGTCGCTATTACCTCTGCTAGGAGGGCCCATGGTGGTGGTGCTGCGGTAGCGTTGTCGCCTCACAGTAAGACTCTGTCCGGTTCAATTCTCAGCTAGAGCGTCTTCTGCGTGGAGACATGCGTGAATGGGCATACCTTCGTTGAAGGTTGTGCGTTAGGACTGGTAACTCGGTACGTAAAAATCAACTACCAATCATTAGCGGACCGGAGTTCCGCTGTGGCGACCTCTAACCAGGAAAAGCCGAAAGACACAACAACAACATTACCTCTGCTAGGAGGGTTTCGAAATTGCAGGCCTTGTCCATAAAATTTCAGTACATGATTTTTCATAAAGATAGAGTTTCCCTTCGAACCAATCCATCCTTTCTTCCTAAGGTGGCATCACCAGTCAATATCAATCAGTCTATAAATTTGCCTGTGTTCTTCCCCAATTTTACCAACAAGATGGAATACAAACTACACATGTTGGATGTTCACAGACAGTTATGATTCTATTTACACAGCACAAAAAATTTTTGTAAATCTGATCAATTGTTTGTTTCATTCTATAGACCCTTTTTGGACAAACCTATTTCCAAGGTCACGATGGATTTCTTCATGCATCCTGCAGGTCTACGAGGACAAAGGCATGTCTCCTCCAGGTCAGGCTAAAGCTCATTCCACTAGGTCCATGGCTACATCTGCAGCTTTCTGGTCTAGGGTGTCTTTGGATGACATTTGCTCGGCAGCTACTTGGTCTTCATCTCATACGTTTATTTCCCATTATAAGTTGGATTTGACATCTAGAAGGAGAGCATCCTTTGGTTCCATGGTGCTCCAGAATATCCTTCCATGAGGGCCACCCAGGAGTTTAGTAGCAGGGGACCCTGTCCCACAGGTTGAAGATCAAATGAAGTAAACTACTTCAGATAAAGAAGTTATGTACTCACCATAACGTTCCATCTGAGTAGTACTTCATTTGTCTTCAACCATCCTTCCCGCCTTCCCCAGACCTGTGGCGCACGTTCAGCCTATGGGCTGTAAGTATAGGTCGCAAGTATGTTATCAGGTCGGGTTATAAGTGTAAGTTCAGCAAACTCAATCTGGGGATGGAAGGCAAGGGAGGTGTGTTATGCGTAAGGGGAGGAGTCTGGAGCTCGGAGCTGATGCTAGTAGTCTTTGCTGGGTCGGATCCGATTCGGATCCGTATTCCCACAGGTTGAAGACAAATGAAGTACAACTACTCAGATGGAACGTTATGGTGGGTACATAACTTCTTTTTATAGTAAGTTTACTTGCACAACTGTACTGTATTAACTTTCCTTTTTTTGTGTAACCAATACTGTATCCAAGAAGTTAGTATTATCTTGCACACATGGCATAGTAATTTGTAAGACTTTATACCATTTATATATTATACAAAATAATTAATAGGTCTCTGGTGCTAGCCCATATACAAATATCAAAAATAAAACATTTATGCAATTTAATCTTACCATAAAATCTGATAAGAAAATGTTATTTTCTTATTCTCTTATAAGCACATTGGCATAGTTGGGGGGCATTGCTGTTCCATTAGCCATGCAATTAGATTGCCTAAAATACTTACTTTCAGAATGTACAAATTTGTATGTTAAAGTAACATTTACCATTTCTGTCAGCATTCTAATTGTTGATAGGGAACTATTGTGCTGTGGCTGTATGAGCACAGTGAAAGTAAACAGAAGTATAGAAAGATGAAGTACATTCATTGTAGACAGTGTGGAATGTCGAGCAGCTGGAAAAGGTACGTGAAAGTACATTTTCAACTGATGTGAGAGGATAGTAAGCTGCTGGATGATAAGTTGGAATTGTATGTGAGGTAAAATAATGGTTGCAGACTTGTGAATAGGAAGCTGGTAGTAGTAAGAAACTATGTGAGTATGGTATTGATGTATGAAGTAGGTGGGACAACAGTAGTTGAGTGTGATGGTGGGTTTTAGGTATTAGTCATCTGGGGACATAAGGTGAGGAGATGTTCTTCATTCCACATTGCTGCAGTCCTAACTATTGGGTAGTCCGCTGTCCAGTCGGCCCGAATACCAGAGTATATGGCTGACGTCGGTCAGGGCGCATTAGACTGACGTCAGTACGTCAGGGTACTAATGCGCATGACCGACGTCATATCCTCAGTCTTTTTTGCCGCATGGTCCGATGCAGAAGCAGTTTTGCGAGTGCAGGTTGGCGTTCTGAAATATTTCCGAAGTCGGAGTTTCAGACCGAATCGGAGTTGGCTAAGTACCCCGTTGGGGAACATTTTGGTTTTTTCTTGCCTCAGTATTTAACCGGATGTCAGAAAAAGTGAATAACTGTATTTCTTGTGGGAAACAGATACCTCATAGGGATTACCATACCTTGTGTATACCTTGTTTAGGGCCTGAGCACGACGTTGTTGGATGCCGCTCTTGTGCTAGGTTTAACAAACGCACTATTAAGAGGCGGTTAGACTGTGCCAGGTTAGTGTTTGGGAAGCGTTGCAATTATAAAATGCCGTCGGATGCTCCGGCCGCTTCGTCAAGAAGCGCAAGGACAAAACAGCGAAGCCTAGGGTTGATGAACCGGCAGTCCCGGACGTCGGTTCTTTAGAAGGCTCAGTGGAGCCAGAGGTTTTGCCAGGAGTTTCTTTGGAGTCTCAGGCAGAGACTTTACTGTTACAGGATGTGCCTTCTCAGGAGGTAGGCCAGGCTGAGGGGCTTCTCAGGTAACTGTTCTTCCCTCTCTTCCCAAGGTAGTTAGAGCCTCTCCTTCTGTTGCCAAAACTTCTTTGAGAGGTAGGCCAAGTTTAGCTTCAGTGGGGGCTTCTCCTAGCACTTCTGGTTCTGTGCCTAAGAAACATATGCTTAAAATGGCAGAAGATTTGATTACTATGATTAGAGGTTCTATGCCCTCCTGATAAGAGGCCTAGGGTGGAACCTGAGTTTGATAGTTTTGAACAGTGTTCAGAGGCTTCTGAGTCTTCTGCGGAAGATTTGCAGGAGTATCCTCCTTATTCTGATTCTGATGTGGATGATTCCACTCCTACAGCTTCTCCTCCTGAGGATTTCTCATTTTCAGAGACTCTGCATTCCATGAGGGAGCACTTTAAATGGGAAGGCCAGGATTACTCTGATTCAGGAAAAGGCTTAGGGAATTCTTGTTTTACCCCAGCATAGGCCCTTAGCTATACCTCCTGTGTTGAATGTGGTGGAAGATGTTTTTGCAGAGGCTTCCCTGAACCCTGATTCTTTGCCTCCTGCTCCTGTTAAACCTGATAGGTACTATAGGGTGCCTGAAGCTCATAAGTATCTTTTTAAGAGTCCTAGGGCAGACCCGGAAACTGTTTCTCAGGGACCTAAAGGTGTTAAGGCCTCTGTGGTTAAAAACCCTGTTCCCACTGATAAAGAGGCAAGGGCTTTGGATAGATGGGGAAAGAAAGTGTATACTTCTTCCACTTTAGCCATGAGTTGTCAGTTTCACATGCTAAAATATCAAAATTATCTCCTTTCACAACTGAAATCTAAGGTGGATGCTTTGGCGGAAGGTATTGAGTGTAAAGAGTTGCTGGATTTAGTTCATGTGTCTGAACAAGTGGGTAAGCATTCTTTGCAATGTGGTTTTGATGCTGTACAGGCCTCCTCGAGGGTGGCTGCCACTAGTTCTGTTCTTCGCAGGCATGCCTGGTTGAGGGATCAGAATTTAGCTGAGCATGTTAAGACAAGGATTTTGGATGCTCCTTTACAGTCTGATGTGTTGTTTGGTTCGCCTGTGGAAGCAGTTTTAAAGAAAATGGAGGACAAAGCTAAGTCTATGCAAACTGTTAAAGATTTTTGCAGGTGCAGCCACGAAGTTTAGTAGAAATTGGCCTACTAAGGGATGGACATATCCTGCTTATGATTCCCAGTCTAGGGTAGGTCTAGGCGTGGTAGGGGCAGAGCTCAAGGTTCTTTTAGGCCTAGAACAGGAGTTCACCTGCTCAGACTTCTGGTGAGGGCAGGGGTCAGTCCTTTCGTAAACAGACCCAATGACCTGCCTTTTCAGCTGCCAGTAGATTCTCGTCTGGCAGCTCCTTTGGGAGGAAGACTGTCTCTTTTCAAAGAAAATTGGGATTTAATTACTCAAGACAGATGGGTGTTGGATATCATTCACCACGGTTACAGGTTTTATTTCCATACATTGCCCCTTTCAAAGGCATGCCAGACGTTCCTCCTCCACAAAGGAAAGAGGCTCACAAGCAAATTTCTCTGTTACTCCAAATAGGGGCCATTCAGCCAGTCCCTGTATCAGAAAGGGGCCTAGGATTTTATTCTCGCCTGTTCCTAGTACCAAAGAAGGGGAACACGTGGAGACCAATTTTGGATTTATCTATCCTCAACACTTATCTGGACATTCCCAAGTTCAAGATGTTGGCGTTACAACAGCTTTTACCTCTGCTGGGCAAAGATCACTGGATGGTAACTTTAGATCTCAAGGAAGCTTACCTTCATGTGCCTATAAGACTAAGTTGCAGGAAGTATCTGCGTTTCGAGCTGGAAATTCTCATTATCAGTTCTCTGCATTGCCCTTTGGCTTATCTACTGCCCAGAGTATTCACAAAGGTTCTGGCTCCAGTGATAGCTTACTTCAGGCTAAAAGGAATTCAAATCTATCCTTACTTGGTCGACTGCCTGATTCTGGCTCAAGAAAAGGAAGACCTTCTACAGCATCTGGAATATGTTATAGCAGTGCTAAGATGCCTAGGGTATTCTGTGAGCGAAATAAAGTCCAGTCTAGTACCCTCTCAAGACATGTGCTTTCTGGGTGTGAGACTGAATACAGCAGCCCAGATGGCCTTTTTAACCCCGGACAAACAAAAGAGTCTATCCCTTTACTTCCATCAACTATCTCATCAGTCCGTGCTGACTGCAAGGACAGTCCTTCAAGCATTAGGGTTCATGGCATCTTGTATTCTGGTGCTTCCCAATGCCAAACTGCATATGAGGAAGCTGCAATGGTATCTCAAAATGTATGGACACAGCACTGCCAGGATTTGGACACTGTCATTCAAATAATACCTTGCCTTCAAAAGAATTTTTGTGGTGGGCTCAGGAATGTCACCTAAACAAGGGACTCTCTGTGACCCGGCCAGAGGCGAGTCAGATTTTAACGACAGATGCCTCGGACATTGCTTGGGAGCTCATCTAAATGGAAAGTGGATACAAGACAAGTGGCCTGCCAGACTACAGCATCTACATATCAACATGAAGGAGATGTTAGCAGTCCAGTTTGCATTAATGGCTTTCAAGGAGTTACTTCTTCCAGGGCAGGTGTTGATTCTAACAGACAACACAACTGTCATGTGGTACATCAACAAACAAGGGGAACACATTCTTATCCTCTATGCAGGCAAGCAATGATTTTATGGGAGACTGCGCTCAGCTTGCAACTAACTCTTCAGGCAAGGTTTCTGCCGGAGCACAGAACTCCTTAGCAGATGTGTTAAGCAGACAAATCATGGATCCCCACGAGTGGAAACTGGATCTTCATGTATTTCAGAAATTGACAGTGTCATGGGGAACTCCAGACATAGATCTGTTCGCTTCTCCACTAAACCACCAGCTGCCAAAGTTTTGCACAAAGGGTTTCATCACACAGCTTGGAAAGTGGATGCTCTTTCTTTCAGTTGGAAAAATCTTCATGTGTATGCCTTTCCACCTCTGCCTCTTCTTCCAAAGGTGCTCTTAAGGTCAGACAAGACAAGCCAAGGATGATTTTAATAGCTCCAGATTGGCCTCGGCAACACTGGTACCCACTACTAAGGAGTCTGGTAAGGAAGCCTCCATGGCCTTTACCTTTGATTCCACACCTGTTATCTCAGAAGGACGGTCATCTGCTCAATGTCAAGCTTCACTCTCTTCATCTAACAGCCTGGCATATTCTGTGTTGAAACACAGCAGGTCTCAACTTCCTCAACAAGTTTTAAATGTGATTATGGAAGCTAGAAGACCTAGTACAAGGAAAGTGTACTTAGAAAAATGGAAGAGGTTTTTATTTTGGAGTACAGCAAAGAATTTGGAGATTTCTGAGCCTAATTTGAGTGTGGCTCTTCAATATCTTACTGAGTTATTGGACAAAGGTTTGTCCTTCTCTTCCATTAAGATTCATGCTGCAGCAATTTCAGCTCACTATGATTGTGACCCACCATTGTTTTCGCATCCTTTGTTCAAGCAGTTTCTTAGAGGGGCAAAGAATATAAGACCCCCACGTAGAGCTCCTACTCCTGCTTGGGATCTCAATTTTGTGTTGGAAAAACTTACTCTACAACCTTTTGAGCCTCCGGCTACTGCTGAATTGAAATACTTGTCATGGAAGACTGCTTTTCTGTTGGCTATTACTTCTGCAAGAAGGGTGTCTGAGTTGCAGGCCCTTATGGCAGTAGAGCCCTTTTTGATTTTCCATAAGGATAGGGTATCATTACGTACTAATCCTTCCTTTATGCCTAAGGTGGTTTCTAGTGTGGCTTTAAACCAAACTATTCATTTGCCTACTTTTATGCAGACCCCAAAATAAAGGGGAAAAGATTTTGCACACTTTAGATGTACACAGGCAATTGCGTTATTATTTAAGCAGGACTAAGGATTTTAGGCAGTCTCAGCAGCTGTTTGTTTCTTTTGCTTTGAGTTAGAAGGGCAAGCCTGTGTCAAAACAAACTATTTCTAGGTGGATTGGGTTTTGCATTGCATTTTGTTATTCCCATCATGGCAAGGAGATTCCAGCTGGGATTAGGCCTCATTCCACTAGGGCTACTGCCACTTCAACAGCATTTCTAAGGGGTGGCAACTAAGGATATTTTGGAGGCAGCTACTTGGAGTTCAGTACATACTTTCTCTAAGCATTATCACCTTCCTCTCTACTCTAAGTCTAGGGCTGGTTTTGCCACAGCTATTTTGCAAGGCATGTTGTCAGCTCCTGCTTCTTTATGATTTGCCAGCCTCCCTTACCTCTGCTTTGGGATTCTACCCAATAGTTAGGACTGCAGCAATGTGGAATGAAGAACATAGTACAGTTTTGTACCTACCATAAATGTAGATGTTCGAGGATCCACATTGCTGCAGTCAATTTACCCTCCCTCCTTCCCCTCTGTGTTTAGGGGTGGTTGTGTAGGTGAGGTTATATGCTGATATTTTTATATATATTTTTGTATATATTGTACATATTTTTGGTGCAGGTATTTTGGGCCTTGTCTTTTTAGGGTCTTCTGACATCTGGGGCAAGAAAAGACTGAGGATATGACGTCGGTCATGCGCATTAGTACCCTGACGTACTGACGTCAGTCTAATGCGCCCTGACCGACGTCAGCCATATACTCTGGTATTCGGGCCGACTGGACAGCGGACTACCCAATAGTTAGGACTGCAGCAATGTGGATCCTCGAACATCTACATTTATGGTAGGTACAAAACTGTACTTTTTTACTGTATCTATATTTGTTTTGTTTTTTTTCCAGTATTTTGGATAGTCATATTAAACATTTTAAAAATTAATAATGTTTATGCATTAGATTTTTTTCTTTTGGGAATTCTTTATAGGAGACATAGGGGCAGGTTGTATGTCAGAGATTTATATTTTAGACTCACTAATTAAGCTTAAATGATTTATTTGCCATATGTCTTTTTTTCCAGATGACATTCTCAAAATGGCTGCACTGGATCCTTCAGACTTCATAGAAGACTTGGGCCAGCTGACAGTTGAACTTTGTTTCAGACAACTATGAAGAAGAAAAAAGGGGGGAGGGTTACCAGGCTGCAGTTGTATTATGGGATGAATGGCTCCAAAGTAATGTTCAATGTTCTGGGGTTAAATTACTGTCCAGCTTGTTAAAGAGCCAATGAACAGATTATTTGCTCTTTTTTTCATCTTCTCCATGACTGTGTATGTATATATTTTTTGTCTTAGTCTTCCCTTCTTCTTGTCATATGACACTAGGAGACAGAAGTGCATACACTTACGTAGTGGTGAGCTGTGTGACATTAGCATACTGTGTGTAGCCCTTGCTGTATGTAGAAGCACAGAAGCTGGTGAGAGATAAGGACCACTGTGCCTGTTTTCTCTTCAGTATATACTAGTAAATGCACAACTCACACTTATCACTAGCTTCACTTTCTATTTCTTTTTGCCAGAGGATTTTGTCTAGGTATGTCTTCCCAACTTCTTTTGAAAGGCCTGTCTTGTAACCAAAGTCTGTATGTTGCAGGAAGACTGAGCAGGATTTTGTTATAGCTCATCAGTTGCCGAGTAGAGAGTACTACACAATAAAAGAACATTGGCATTGCGCAGTGATCTGTAGTATGCACAATTAGCTTTAGCAAGCACAGCATATAAAAAATAATTTCATGCTGCTGATATAGCTGTCAATGTGTGCTTTTTTCTATGTATTGCTGCTGTGTCGGATTATAGCAAGTGGGTTACACAGTTATTTTACTGACATTAGGGCAGTGTAGCAAAGGGCTATTTAATGTTAGTAGTTGCACTGCTATTTACGTACATTACCTTATGCCTTTTATCTTTCCGGTGTGTGTGCACCTTAAGACATATGTTTTCATTGCCACTCTACATTGGAAAAAAATGCTGTGTGCAAAAATGTCAGGCTTGCATGAGCACATACTACCTTGTTCATATTTACACTGTCTGTGTCACTTTCCTTTATTGTTACTCATGCTAGTGTACGTGTTTTTCTAAGATTGTAAAAAAAGGGAAGAAGCATACATGTAATGTGTACCAACTTGCATCTGAACCTTTTTCTTTGTAACAAAAAAAAAAAATCATGTTAAAGTTGTAGTGCACATTACATGTCAAGGCATTGTGAAATATGACTTAAAATGCTGCATTATGCATGGTGTTTTATTTCATTTACAACATCAATTAGCTGTTTGTATATACAGAGTTGCTCTGAGTTTCACTGTTTGCTGGGTTTCAGCAGTTTTTATCCAAATCATACAGATGGTGTATCTGAGCAGTTGCTGTTTTATCTAGTTTTGACAGTGTGATTAATTTTAATGTGAATGTTTTGACAGTACTGTAATGTACAGCACTGTTTGCATTCCAACCTGTTTCTTCATATCTGCTGTGTAGCAGATGAGCTCTGTAACCACTGGAAAATTGCACTAAAAGAGTTGATAAGTCCAGTTTGTGTGTTTTATTTTCAGCAAGGCCTCTGCATTGTGCTTGAAATTTCATTCTTTTTAAGAAATTATTCATTTAACATGTCTACAATATATACACAGAAAGGAAGAAAGCAAATATCACTGTTACACAGTGTTAGAAATACATTGAATCATCAAGGTAGTCTTGTACAATTAACAAATGGAGCACGGGTATTTCAGTAGCAACATTTCATGGCTATCCCAACAACTAAATGTCTTAGTATGATTTACATATCTTATTTTAATCACTTATATTTCATTTGTACATAGCAATGCTATTAAATTAAAAAATCCTTTGAATGTAGGAATTGAATTTGATTTCCAGGTTTTTGTAATAATTTTTCTAGCTACTGCCAGAAGATTTCCAAGCATTTTATTTATTTATTTTTTTTTTTACAGATAAAGGAAGTTGAACATTCATTAGTAAAATATTTCTCTTCCCAATGTACATTTAATTTTTCACAGTCCATAAACATATGTGCCCAATAAACTTTACATCTTTACTGCATCTTCAGCAAACTGAAGAAGTCATTGTACTAAACTTAGAAATTTTATAAGTGGTAACAAGCATTCTATGTATATATCTCTGCATAAAAATGTTCCAGTATAAACTTGAAGGTGTTTGACTATAACTAAAACTGACTTGAGTAACAGAATATCTGGTGTTGTCATTTTCATTCATTCCTCAACTTTTGGTTTCAGATCCAAATTTCTGAGCCAACTCTACCTATTTTATAGGTTAGAATCCGACTCTCAAGCTCCTCCCTTACCCATAATGCCCCTGTATTTTTTTTTTTTTTAACCAATAGCTGACAAACTGGACAAGTCCGTGGGTTAGAAAAAATACATTTCATGTGGGCACAAGATTCCTCAGTCTGATCCCATCAGGGAGTGTGTTTACTGCTTAGGCCCTAGTGATTTAGATATGGACTGTGACATCTGTGTGGGTTTCAGTGTCCAAGCCCTGGTTAATCACTACAATAAATTGATTTTTGAAGGGCCTACTTCCTCAGTCTGTTTCTTCTCCTGCTGGACTTTCTAAAGAATCGGGCTCAACCCCCTACTAAAAAGTTTTAAGGAGCGCAGAAAACGCTCTCCTGCCTGGTCTTCAAAAAGGGCTACTTTAGAGACTACTACCAAAACTTTGAAGTTGTCAGATCCAAAGCCTTAGGATCTGACACAGACTTCTTTGACTCCTTTTTGGCGCCTGACTCCTACTACCTCCCTGGAGGTAATATCTCATTCTGTTGGGTCTCCCTTTCTTCAGGGGACCCCATGGAAATCTCCCAGGCCTATCCACTTCTTCCTCCATAAGATCTTGCCAGAGTCTTTCTGAAGCAGAGGTGGACAGGATGATGAGGAAATTCCTCAGTATGCAGATTCAGATAGGAGGTTTGCCTCTTCTGTCTTCCAGATCTGTGGACCACTGTCATTCTTTTGTGCCTTTAATATCATCTCCTCTGAATCCAGTCTCCTGCTTTGGAACCCTCAGATCTGGACATAACCAGAGTTGAAGTGTCAGATCCTATGGAGTGTCCACGCTCAGCTCCAATGAATTCTGTGATCCACCTGGCTCCAACTCTGTTGGAGCACGAGGGATCTCAGAGCCGAAGCAATGGCATCTGGTCTAAGGGGCTGAGCTCGACTCCAAAGTTTTCAGAGCCATCGCTTTCCTTCAGAGCCTCATCACTGGACAGCTCGGTTCAGACTCCCCCTTCAGGATATGAGATCTGCGAGGGTTGGAGTTGTGTGCTGTGAGAGCTACAGCTCCAGAAGGATTGCCATTGGCCTCTCTGGGTCCTTCTACATTTGAAGTGGTAGAGAGGGTGTTCTCCAAGCTGGGAATTGCTTTGACTTTACCTCCTTTGGATCCTACCTATTCTGACTTCTGCACCTGAGTCTGCTCATCCTCCACCTCAAGATTAGCCAGACCCTAAGAGTTTCCAAGTATCACCCCTGTGGAGCGCCCTCTCTCTTCTGACACCTCCCTGCCAGAACATCCCACCGAGGAGGTCCCTCGAAAGAGACTGTGCAGGAGGAGGCACCTGGATTCCCCTCAGGAATCAGTGACAGAAGACATGGACTTTGATGAAGGGGAAGGGTCCCAAAGATCCCCACCCGAAGATGTCTCCTTTGGAGACATCTTTGAAATCCTACGCCAAAGAGGTGAATTGTCTACCCAAAGCCTGTCCTCAGAGGAGTCTGTGTTTCTGGAGGTCTTCAGGTCTGACCCGTCTACATCTTGGCTGACCCACCCCACAGATGATCTTATAGACTTTGTCTCCTGCAGGGTGTGGAAGGAGCAGGACACTGTGGAGCACATACCAAAAAGAGCTGACAAAATCTTCAATGCCCATTCAGATAAGCAATACTAGACAAAAGGTTCCCCAGTAAATGCCGTGGTTGTCACAGCAGCCACTAAGGAGGAGCTAGCCTAAAAGAGTTCCTCTGTCCATCCCCCTAACAGGGAGTCTAAGGCTTTGGACAAATCTGGGAAGAGGGTGTTACATACCAGCGACCTTCCAATTGCAGTCGCTGAACTACCTGGTGCACTTCAACAGAGGGACTTAATTAAGGAACTCTTTAGCTCTTCCCCAGGGCCCACATCTGCAAAGGAACAGAAAACACTTTCCTCCAGATTGGCCTCCCTACGGTCTATCTCTAACTTGTCTGTGGGGGCTAATCTTTCATGCCTCAGAGGGTACCTCAAGTGCTGCTGGTTCAGGTATTGCTATAAGGCATCATGCCTGGATGTGGCTTAGAGACTTTGCAACCTTTCAAGGCATACTTCATCAGTGCTCTTTTTGATAGATCATCATTATTTGGTCCCACTGTTAAGGAGATACTCTCCCATAGTGAGAAAGAAGGAAAGAACTTGTCTGCCATCAGAATCCATTTTTTTCTACCCCACAAAGACCTTTCTGCAGGAACTTGTGATGGTAAAAAAATTGTGGTTCAAAAAGTCTCATGTTCCTTTTCAGGAATCACAGGGAGGTTTTCCTCCAGTGGCAGCTGGGGGAAAGAACTATAATGGTAGACACTGCCCATGCAGTAGAGGGGGGGGGGGTCCATAAAATCAAGGATCACAAGATTCCTTCTCAGATAGATGCTATCAGTGCTCCTGAAAGGTTGCCTGACTGATGTCCTTGTGTTTCACTATTGCAGTCATCACATTTGGGTTATCTGCTTGCAGTAGCCCTCAGTCAGCCTGATTAACAAAGTCTTGGGTCCTGTGTTGGTTGCTGTTTCATCTTCCATGACGTCAGGTAGTCAGGGGTATAAAGCATGCAGCCGACACCATTACATCAGTCTTTCTTGCCGTGCGGTGCCTGAAGCAGAAGCACTTCGCAAGTGGCAGTCAGCCGACTCCTGAAATTTTTGTTTTCGAGTTTCAGAACCAAAGTCTTCAACTAAGCTAAGTGCCCCGTTGGGGAAACCTTTTCTTGCTTTAAACCGATGTCAGTAAAAGCTAATAATTGTATTTCTTGTGGAAAGCAAATACCTCATAAAGCTTTTAATTTGTACTGTATTCCTTGCCTAGCCCCTGACCACGACGTACCTTGCAGTCGGTTTTGTGCCTTATTTAAACAACGAACTATTCGTCGGTTTATTTACACTTCTAAATATTTTGGTACTCGGTTCAATTATCCAGATATGGCTTTGGTAAGCCATCCGACTACCGACATTCTGAAAAAACACAAAGATAAAGACAGAGACAGACTGCATAGGTCCAAAGATGCCGACGACGCTTCTCCTTAGCTAGTCGCCAGTTCACCGGTACTCAGTGATGCACTTTCGCAGCCCCTGATACCCGCTACTTCAGATTCGCAGGCCTCTACTGAGACCCATTCGGAGTCCGGTATGCTGCGAGATGCTTCAACTGTGGAACCTGCAGATGCCTCTACTCTGGATGGGTCAGGAGCCGCTGTGCAGGCACCGGCTTCTGAGGGCGTATTCAGGCCTACTGACTTGCATATTAAACCAACGCCATCTTCTTCTTCAACCATGCCCAGAAAACCGATGACCAGACTGCATGGTCAGGCCTCTATGCCTAAAAAACAAATTATAAGAATGGCTGAAGACCTTATTACTTTAATCAGGGGAAGCCACCCTTCCCCCTCTAAGAGACCTAGCAGTGAGTTTGCTTATGATTCTTCTGATCAGGACTCTGAAATTTCTGTTTCCTCTGATGACCAAGATTTACCCTTATCTACCTATGAGGATTCTGATGCAGAGGACTCTATTCCCTCTGCTTCCCCTCCAGAGGATTTCTCTTTTGGTGAAACCTTGCATACTCTTAGGGAGCATTTCCGCTGGGAAAGCCAGGATTACTCTGACTCTAAAAAGAGGCTTAGGGATTTCTTACTCCTGCCCCAGCACAGGCCTTTAGCTATCCCTCCTGTACTGGACATTGTTGATGATGCCTTTTCAGAATCTAGCTTGGCCCCTGACTCTTTACCTCCTGCTCCCAGAAAACCAGATAGATATTACAGGGTTCCTGACTCTCACAAGTTCCTCTTTAAAAATCCTACTGTGGATCCTGAGACCATTTCACAGGGACTCAAGGGCATTAAGGCTACTACTGCCAAAAATCTTACCCCCCTCTGATAGAGATTCCAGGGTGCTGGATAGATGGGGTAAGAAGGTATACACTTATGCAGCCTTGGCCATTAGGGCCTTAAACTGCCAGCTTCATATGTTAAAGTATCAGCAGCATATTATTGGATTGCTTAAACAGAAAATGATGTTGATTCCTGACTGTGTTGAAAATAAAGATTTACAGGATTTAATGCATTCTGCTGAACAAGTTGGAAAACAAATGTGGTTTTGATTCACTAGAGGCAGCTTGCAGGGCGGCTGTCACTGGGTCTGTACTTAGAAGGCAGGCTTGGCTTAAGGAGAATCTTTGCCAGATCATGTTAAAGCTAAATTGCTGGATGCTCCCTTAAACCAAGACCGTCTGTCTGGCAACAGAGCAGAAGTAGTACTTAAAAAGATGGAGGAAAAAGCTAAATCTATGCAAACTGTTAAAGATTTGCTGTAAGTACAGCCTCCCAGATTTAGTAGACATTGGCCCTCTAAAAACTGGTCCTTTTCTGCCTCTTCCAGGCCTTCTTAGTTCAGACCCAGAACCAGCAGAACTCCCAGGCTTCAGTCCCAAGGTACTCACAGGGCTAAGCAGTGGGGGACTCTCACTTCCAAAGCAGGGACTCCCCCCTATGGTAAACTGCCCCAATGACCTAACTTTAAATCTTCCAAGCCCTGCACAATTAACTCTTCCTTTAGGGGGGAAAGATTGCCCAGCAGGCAAAAAATTGGGAACTCATTACCCAGGACAAATGGTTTTTAAATATAGTTTCCCAGGGATACAGATTCCACTTTTACTCCTTACCAACCCTAAACAGTTGGCCAGATCTCCCCCCAAATCAGTGGGCAGAGGCTCAAAAGCAAAATCTCTCTCTTAAGCATCAGGGCTATTCAACCTGTTCCAGAAGAGGAAAGGAGACAAGGGTTCTACTCAAGACTTTTCCTGGTGTCCAGAAAAGACAACTCCTGGCGTCCTATCCTGGACCTCTCTATCCTAAACACATTTTTGGTGATCCCAAAATTGAAGATGCTAAGTCTTCACCAGCTGCTCCCTATGCTAGGCAAGGATGCCTGGTTGGCAACACTGGATTTAAAAGAAGCCTACCTGCACATCCCAATAAGGGAATCTTGCAGAAGATACCTATGCTTCAAAGCAGGTTACATGCACTATCAGTTATCTGCATTGCCCTTTGGCTTATCTACTGCACCCAGGGTATTCACAAAGTGCATAGCTCCAGTCATTGCATTTTGCAGGCAAAGAAATATCCAAATATATCCATACCTGGGTGATTGTATAATTCAGGCAGAAATCCAGGACATACTTTTGAATCATCTGGCATTTGTACAAAAGGTGCTAACTTATCTGGGGTACACCATAAACAAAAAGAAATCACATCTTGTACCCTGCCAGCAAATTGTATTCCTGGGAGCAAGCTTGAATACAACTTCCCAGATGGCCTTTCTCACGCCAGAAAAACAAGTTCATTTGACAGCCTACTTCAAACTGCTGACTACAAAGACCCAGCTATCTGCAAGGAAAATACTGCAAGCCCTCAGGTTCATGGCCTCCTGCATTCTCCTAATTCCATATGCAAGACTGCATATGAGGAAACTACAATGGTATCTAAAAATCCTATGGGTGTCAACATTCTCAGGATCTAGAAGCAATGATTCCTATCATACCTTGTCTACAGATAGAATTCCTTTGGTGGGCAGAGGCCTGTCACCAAAACAAAGAACTGCCATTCACTGTAACCCCTGCTGCCCAAACCCTAACAGCAGATGCATCTGACTATGCGTGGGGGCTCACTTTGCAGGGAAGTGCATTCAGGGCAAATGGAACCCAATTCAAGTGCACCTGCATATCAATCAAAAAGAAATGTTAGCTATACAAAATGCTCTGACAGCCTTCAAGGACCACATTCTTCCAGGGCAATTAATGATGAAGACGGACAACACAACTGTTATGTGGTACATAAACAAGCAGGGGGGAACCCACACATGCCCTCTCTGCAGACTAGCCATGGCTCTGTGGAACACAGCCTTGAGGTACCAAGTGCACCTACAGGCTCAATTCCTGCCAGGAAAGCTAAATACACTGGCAGATGAACTAAGCAGAAATCTCATGGACCCACACGAGTGTAAACTTGAACCAAAGATGTTCAACATGTTGAGAAACAAGTAGGGGAGCCCAGATATAGACCTGTTTGCCTCCCCCCAGAACTACCAATTGGAAAAATTCTGCACAAGGACTCCCCACAAGCAAGCTTGGAAAGTGGATGCCCTGTCCTTCACCTGGAAAAACCCATCAGTTTATGCCTTTCCCCCTCTGCCTCTCCTCTCCAAGGTACTACTAAAGATCAAACAGGACAAACCAAGGACGATAATGATTGCACCAGACTGGCCACACCAACACTGGTACCCCCTTTTGCGCAGTGTGTCACTGCTGGCACCATGGCACCTGCCTCAGACCCCTGCCCTGCTGTCCCAGCAGGAGGGCCAGATTCTGCACCCACAGCTTCAAACCCTGAACCTGGCAGCCTGGCTAATTACCTGATCTCTCTGTTACCATCCCTCAGTAAGCAAGTGTTGGATGTCATTCTGGAGGCAAGGAGGCCTAGTACTAGAAAATCATATGCTGAAAAATGGAAAAGATTCTGTTCCTGGAACCAAACTCAGGGGATGGGCACAGTGACACCCAATTTACCTCAGATTCTTCAGTACTTAACTGAGATGCTGCACAAGGGCCTTTCCTTTTCCTCCATTAAAATTCATGCCTCAGCCATTTCAGCTCATTACAACACAGAACCACCCCTCTTCTCTCATCCACTGCTGAAGCAGTACCTCAGAGGGGCCAAAAACTTAAGACCACCCAGGAGAGCCCCTACTCTAGCCTGGGACCATAACTTTGTATTGGAAAAACTCACTCTACCTCCTTTTGAGCCAGCTGTAAATGCAGAGTTGAAATTCCTTTCTTGTAAAACAGCCTTCCTTTTAGCCATCACTTCAGCAAGAAGGGTGCCTGAATTACAGGCCCTCATGGCAGTGGAGCCTTTCATCATATTTCAAGCAGACAGGGTGTCCCTCGGGACCAATCCCTCCTTCTTTCCCAAGGTGGTATCCAGTGTGGCCCTTAATCAGTCCATTCATTTGCCAACCTTCTTTTCAAATCCACAGAACAAAGGGGAACGAATACTGCACTCCTTAGATGTGCACAGACAACTTTGGTTTTATTTGGATAGGACTAAACTTCTCTGGAAATCTGAACAACTGCTGGTTGCATTTGCTGCAGGGGCAGAGGGGAAGGCCATTTCAAAGCAAACCATTTCTAAATGGATAGGTCATTGCATTCATTTCTGCTATAAGCACCATGAAAAATCTACCCCACAGGGGATTAGACCATATTCAACCAGGGCTGCATCTACCTCTACAGCCTTTCTCAGAGGTGTCCCTACCAGGGACATCCTAGAAGCTGCTACCTGGAGTTCTGTACATACCTTCACCAAGCATTACCATTTGCAATTTTTTTCTAAATCCAGAGCTGGCTTTGCCACTGCAGTCTTGCAAGGCCTTATAGCTGGTCCTAATACCATCTAATATCCTCCTCCCATTATTAGCTTTGGGAATCTACCCAAATGTGAGGACTGCAACAGTGAAACACGAAGAACATAGTACAGTTGTGTACACTTACCATAAATGTAGATGTTCAAGTGTATTCACTGTTGCATTCCTAGTTACCCTCCCTCCAGCCCCCTGACTTCTATTGGCTATACCTCTATTCTTGCTTTCTATGCTTAAAGCTTTTTGGTGTATTTGCTTTTTTGTTAGAAGTGTTACCTTGTATATATAATTGCTTTCCATTATGGGGGCACCTGACATCTGGGGCAAGAAAAACTGATGTAATAACATCAGCTGCATGCTTTATACCCCTGACTACCTGACGTCATGGAAGATGAGACAGCAACTGACGCAGGACCCAAGACTTTGTTAATCAGGCTGACTGAGGGCTACTGCAAGCAGGTAACCCAAATGTGATGACTGCAACAGTGATACCATAAATGTAGATGTTCGAGTGTAAGTGTACATAACTGTACTTTCCTCTTGGAGGTAGTCGGGGTGCTTATCCTTGTACCCAGGTGCCTGGTTAGCCATCATAAATGATCGTTTGGTGCAAAAGATCATATCCAGAGGATGTTCCATTCCATTTTTCCAAGTACCAAAACCAAGGAAAAATCTCCCCAATGTTCTACCCAATCAGAGGGAGGAAGCAGCATTATAAATTACAGAGCTGCTAGAAAAAAGAGTTATCCAGAAGGTCCCACCAGACCAAATCAGATTTGGATTCTGTTCAAAGTTCTTTCTAGTCCTGAAGAAGACAAGGGGACCTGACCAGTTTTGGACCTAACATTCCTGAACAAATCGGAAGACAGTTTGAAGTTTCCAATGGTCACGGTTCAGTCCATTCTACCACTATTACGAAAGGACAACTGGATGTGCTCAGTTGACCTTCAGGACACACAGTATCACATCAGAATGAACAGGCACTCCA
Source organism: Protopterus annectens (assembly GCF_019279795.1). Classification (NCBI taxonomy): domain Eukaryota; kingdom Metazoa; phylum Chordata; order Ceratodontiformes; family Protopteridae; genus Protopterus; species Protopterus annectens. The sequence goes on from NC_056727.1 coordinate 452,436,005, forward strand.
AAGGTTTTCTCTGCTTCTGGTTGGGGGCCAGTCATTATCAATTCAGAGTACTCCCCTTTGGTCTCACCACAGACCCCAGGGTGTTCACCAAATGCATGACAGTAGTAGCAGCTCACTTGGAGACTGCATGGATTCAACATGTTTCCTTATCTAGATGACTGGCTCCTGACTGCATCAACCAAGCATCTACTACTACAAAGAAGTAGTCTATACTGTAATAGACGGAATGAAACAATAACAGTAGAAATCAAACCCTAAAAAAATCCAGTGCCAAAGAACCGAAAACCAATGTTTATTGCAAAGCTTTCGGGTCACAAACATATATATATATATATATATATATATATATATATATATATATATATATATATATATATATATATATATATATATATATATATATATTAGATATATATATATATATATATTAGATATATTTTACACACATTTTTTATATATGTTTTTATGTATTGTTATAAAGCTTTAAAGTGTTATAGGAGAGTTGGGGATTAATGGCATTATGATTTAGGCTGGCTGTAATCATGTGTTTCTGTAAGAACTATTTAAATGTTGTATTTTTTATTGTTATAATAGTAGCACTGAGGAAGGGTGTTTGTGACCCGAAAGCTTTGTTAATAAACATTGGTTTTTGGTTCTTTGGCATTAGATTTTTTTAGTGTTTGATATCTACTACTACAAGCCAGGGACTATCTACTACATCTAGCCCTTACCTTGGGCTTCATGATCAACATGCAGAAATCACAGCTATGTCCTGTACAGTTCATAGGCTTTATATGAACACATCTAGACACAGCCAGTTGCCTAGCCCACTTGCCTCTGGACAGGATATCCACCTTAAAATCGCATATAATACAGATTCTGGCCATTCCCAAACCTCCAGCAAGTCTAGTCCTCAGAGCATTAAGTTCGATGGCTGCCACAATAACATTGATTCCTACAGCATGCTTACATATGAAAATCCTTCGATGGACACTGGTGATTCAGTGGTCTTTACACTTCTAGCCACTGAATCACCCAATCAAATAGATCTGAGTGTGCCTGGACTCGCTTCTATGGTGGCTCCACTCAGAAGTTGAAAAGGGATGTCCTTTTGTTCTTCCTCCTCCCCCAATGCCACGTTGACCACGGATGTTTCCCAGCTGGGCATTACCTGGGTCTGATGGTTCAAGACACATGGTCGACACAAGAGACCAATTTTTGCATATCAGTGTCCTAGAGATGAGACTAGTGCTTCTAGTGTTGCAAGCACTTCAGAGCTATATCCCTCTAGGAACTTTTGCAATACAAACGGACAATATGTCCATAGTATGGCACATCTGCAGTGAGGGTTTAGCAATGGATGACCTCTTCCAGATTGCTTCCCAGTTGCAATGTGCTTTCTGGGGAAGTCCAATATTCTGGCAGACAGGCTCAGCAGAGCTATCCTGATGCCTCATGAGTGATCTGTAAACCAATCAGTTGCAAACATGATTTTCCACAAGTGGGAACATCCCTGATGCGACCTTTTTGCTTCATCCCTCAACAACAAATTCAGCAGCTTCTTTGCCCTGATCCCTCCTCAGGGACAGTCAACAAGAGGTTCTGTCATGTTTGGCCCTCCGGTCTTCTTTATACTTACCCTCCCCAACCCCTCATATTTAGGTTTCTTCAGAAAGCACAGAGGTTGAAGAGCAAGGTGATTCTCATTGCTCCCTTTTGGCCTCGACAGGTCTGGTTCCTCTTTCGTTGGTCTCACTTAGTATGCCCTCTTTGGATGCTGGAATTGCATCCAGATCTTCTGTCTCACCCATCAGGACAGACTCATCCAGATCTTCCAGGACTAAAACTAACCACTTGGTTTCTCCAATTTCAATGATGGCTAGAAACAGCAGGCTTTAAGAAGATTTTAATATCCTCACATAATGCTTTGTTAAAGTGCATTTTAAAATATACATAAATAACATTAATTACCTTTAGTCTAGACTCAAGAATAACTCTTCAGGATGTGCAAAAATTTTACTTTTTATTTAAATCCACATGTCAGCGCTGGGAGACTATCTTCACAATTAAAAAAAATCAGTCTTACCAAGCAGTAAAAATACAAAGTTTTTATTTTATTTTTTATCAATAGCATGCATGCAGAATATTGACTTTGACCAATAGGATTTCTTCAGACTCTCATGCTTCTCACGTATTGCTACATGTGAAAACTTAACAATCATATTTTTAGTAACAATAATGTTTTAGGAAAACACAAGCCATCTGGCTTATCAATCTTGACCTTGTATATTTCAGTAACAGTAACATTCTAACTCCAAAATATTCCTTGTAACTATGCAACCCAGCATGGGAAGGTCAGAGCTTGCATACAGTGTGCTCTTTCTTGCTTTCAGAAACCAGTCTTTGTAACATCCCTTAACCCCTTCAGCACTTTCTTTACCTTCAGTCATCTGTTAATACACTTGCAGCTTGATATTAGAATGCAGTTGTGAAACACTCAGAACTACAGTAAGTATTTGTGGTTTGCATAACTATGCATCTATACTACATATTTTTAACATGAACAAATATTAAATAATTCATCAAACATATGTGTGCAGAAATTGTATATTAATATGCATTTTGTGTAGAAGAATGAGAGATGCATTTTTCTCTAACAGACTCCCTCCTTTGACACTACTAGTTTCATAAAATACACAATTATATTTTGATTTTTCTTAATTTGATAAAATATGCTTCATTTGCAATGTTTGACTTAAGTTCATCATCATGTACAAGTGGCATTTTACGTGCAGGTGCAATTAAGTCCCCAGTGTACTGTCGAAGAACCAACAGAAAACTATTTTCTCTCAACCAGATTATTAAAGGAGATGGCAACAAAAACAGAGCAAAAGTACCCGTTGTCATGGGATTCACCATGAGGTGCTGTTTTAGTTGAATTTTCTCCTTATACGTTTCACTGGGCAGATGATTCATCCTTCACACTTAGATCTTCTTTCACCAGCAATGATGATTCATCTGGGGCACACGACAGGTCTTCTTACAGTGGGATGAGTGAATTAAGGTTAGTTTTCTTGCACAGTGGACCGCAGTCAGGGTGGTGAGGATTACAAGGTTAAGGGCCAAAAAATATTAAAACAATTAAAAGAATAATACCAATTTTATACCTTGAAATATACAGTACTAGTTTCCAGGTTACCAAATACACTGCCCAACCATCCAAAAAGTGTCCATTGTTTAGAAGTACTGTCCAAATATCTGGCCCTCTGCTCCATGACATTGGCCAACTTTTCCTGTTCATTATGGTAGTCAGTAATGCAAGAATAACAATGATTTTTATGAGGGCACATGACCCCCTTTTCTAGCAGGCATTATATTGAGTGCCAGTTGGTTCTGTAACACTACAGTTCATATTGCAGTCATTTTTCTATTTGTCATTGTGATGTGATACAAAGTATGGTTAGCTACCTTCTGAAGAATTTGAGCAAGCATGGTGATGTCTAGCATTGTTCTTTGCACTCCATACCCAGGAGTTAACTGAAAATATTTGCTCCACCTAGTGGATTGCCCACTTATTTCTCAGTCTGCCTGCTGGAGGGTTCTCTAAATGTTGAAAAGCAGGAGTAATATAGCCCACAAAACAACAATGTGACCAGTTTGTAACTAAGAGTAGGCATGATCACCACAAATGTAGTAACAATCCTCTATCATGCCCATGCCACGTCCTCCAGTCATAGCATTTTAACTGTAAAGAGTTCAACACACTTTCATGTCTAGTGCCATTGTATTTGCTGATTCCCACTGGCACAGTCCCATTTCTGGCATAACGTGTGTCCACAATTTGTGGTGGCAAGCTGAAGAGAAACCACCTTTAAAAAATTTGTCAGATTACACCAGGTTAGATTAGTATCACTAAGTTCTTTCTCACATGTTACCTGTGATGCAGGAATTGGAATCATGGGAATCCCTGCCTTAGAATGTTGAGGTGTATGTGAACATACACAACGGTTTATCACATTTAAGTCCCCAGTGGACTGTCGAAGAACGAACAGGAAACTATTTTCTGTCAACCAGATTATTAAAGGAGATAGCAACAAAAACAGAGCAAAAGTACCTGTTGTCATGGGATTCACCATGAGGTGCTGTTTTAGTTGACTTTTCTCCTTATACATTTCACTGGGCAGATGATTCATCCTTCATACTTGGATCTTCTTTCACCAGCAATGATGATTCATCTGGGGCACACGACAGGTCTTCTTACAGTGGGATGAGTGAATTAAGGTTGGTTTTCTTGCACAGTGGACCGCAGTCAGGGTGGTGAGGATTACAAGGTTAAGGGCCTTTTTACCTCTGGCTCAAACCATTTTTTCTTTAGAAGGTTTTTACATAAACCCAGTCACCCAGCTGCAGTTGGTGACAGGGCTGATCAGGTGGTGGAGGAAGAGGTACTGCTCATATCTCTCAACCTGGAAACATCAAAAATTTGGACAAGACCTGTGAAAAATAGGTACAAATCTGTATGCTGATTAACATAAAATCTGCGTACATAATTGCATAACCCCACCCACTCCAGTGGAATTGTGGGATACCAACTTTCAAACACAAACTGAACAGAACCAAAATATAGCACCAGATTCCCCCTCCAGTCATTCCAAAGTCCCATTACCTGGCTATTTCACCCATTTTACCATAAATACTAATGTGTGCATTCTGCTTTACTTCTGCAATGATTATTTGGATTTTATTTTTTGCATTTTATAGCATAATGCACAAACACTAATCAGCACTACAATCACTCAATTATTTTCTTCTAAGCCAGCTAAACAAATACATGACTATATGCAGACTATCAGTGAGAAATTATACTCTACCCAGGATAGTTTAAAGTAGGTCAGAAAAGACATGATATGAAAGTAGTATAATCAAATAAACCACAGTAACTTGCTCAACACATACAGACAAAGTTGAAATAAATGTCAAAATATTAAAAGAAAAGCAAAACAACTTCCCCAAATTGTAACATGATAACTATAATAATCCATTATGTATCTGGAAATCTGTCACTATCCTGCTTGTAAATTCAAAATCCACTAACCTGAACCCTTTAGGACCTCCACACTATTGGATGCCCAACACTTCCCTGTTTCAAATCCACAGCTGAGAAGCTTTCAAGCTTGCATGATTTTCTCTACAGTCAAGTGGAATTGTTAGTCATTATTGAATCCCCAAATTATGTGGATATTCTACAAAAGGGCCTTACAGAAAGAGATGCCTGGTGCCAGAGCCATGGGCTCAAACTCAATGCCAAGAAATGTATAGTCATCCCCTTTGGGAAAAAACATGTATCCGTGAATTACCATATAGGTGGCAGTACACTAAACACCGAAAGTGTGATAAGAGACTTAGGGACACAGGTGGACAGTGGTCTCACCTTCGATAACCACATTGCCACAACAGTCAGGAAATCCTTCTATGTGGCACACCTCATCACTAAGGGCTTTTCATCCAGAAAAAAGGAGGTCATTGTCCCACTGTACTCATCCCTCATTAGACCCATTGTAGAATACAACACCCTGTTTGGTATGTACCTCTCAAGACATCTGCAACAATTGGAAAGGCCGCAGAAATACCTCACTAAAAGAATCACAGGCCTAAAGCAGATGCCCTATGCTGACCGCCTTAAAAAACTCCAGCTATACTCTCACATATCATCTACTCAGAGGCGATCTCTGCTTAACATACAAGGCCATGTCAAACCCAGAGCTGTTGGACATGCTACACTTAAAGAAATCCCAATCCCTCAGAGCCACATGCTCCAGGGATCTAAACCTTGTCATAACAGTAAACAAAACATGCTGGAGGGATAGGTTCCTGACCCAGAGACTCCCCAGACTCTGGAATTGATTGCCCATACAATTCAAGCAGAGTGCCTCTTTGGCCCTCTTCAAAAGGAACCTTGACGATTGGATGGGAGAAAGGAAATTCACCCCGGGGATCATGTCACATGCCCTGCTAGACAGGGGTCCAGGGAAGTAAATAGTGTGGGAAGAAATAGCCAGGGAATTGTTATGGCTAGACTTGTATAGGCCCTAGGGCTGATAGCCTAGTACCAACCTATGAATTAATATTTCACAAAAAAAGCTATAGACAAACCAACTGCCAAATTCAACTTTTAACCCACTTCTACAGTACTAGTAGAAAAGCCTTAGCAAACTGAAGTATGAATCTCCCTCAGTAAACAACCTCCTACCAGGCTACCTAAAACAGTGGCTCCATTCACTGCCACTCCAGTACCCAGTTTAATTAACATATGTTTAAGCATGAGATCGTACTTAATTTATAGAAACAAGCCAAGATAACACTACTATATAAAAGTGGTGGTATGTGTAAGACAGCTACAGTCCAACAGCTATACAGAGTCATCCATGAAAAATTTTACAGTGTGCTGTTCACAAGTAACTCTTAGGTCACCCAGTTAATGGGAACACACATGGACTTAGTGGAGGACAGACATCACTGCTTACTTTAGGATCGTGATGTAACAAACACATAGGACACTTCTAGCTGGGACAGGAAGCATGTAATGGTTTGGGAATATCAACCTCCAACCATTGAGAAGTTTACAGTTGGTATTACTTAGTAACTAATCCCACAGTTAACATCTGTCAGATTAAAGATAATTTGTTACATAGTGAAGATACAGCCTGGTTCTTCAGATGTTAGGAAGGAAGGCAGGCAGGAAATATAAATTAAAACAAAAATCATGTACAACTGCTGTGGTGAAAACACAAGATTTAGCCAGCCTATTTCTTAAAGGGCACTATCTGTCATTGCCACGGGCACAGGAAAAATGACTACTGTAGAGTCTCCTACTCGGACGTTCTTCTTCCATCAAATAATGGCAGAAGTCTTACAGAGATGCAAACTAAAATCAATCAACAGTCCAGTACTAAAACTAAGGAGGAGGAGCAAGCCTTCCACTTGCAGTCACTGAGAAGAGGTGGATGCTAAGTTTCAAGACATCTAACAAAAATATGCAACAGCTAAGATCTCTTTAAAGTTATCATGCAGGTTCAGCTAATTAACTTGGAGCATTGAGATATAGTAGATATTGTAAAATGGCAAAGGACAATATTCTAGAAAATGTGAAGCTATTATTTAAGGTAACAGTTAATTGTAAAATTACAAAGGACCCACAAATAGGCTAAAGAAGTAAACACATAGATGAGGTGAAGAAGAACTAGGACAAAAAGCAACAAGCTAAGAAAAGGGAGACAGTAAGGGGGAAATAAGGAATACAGGTAGAGTGTTACTATAAGACAGCAAAAACGTGAAGCTCTACACAAATCAACACCCTAAATCAATTACATAACAAATGGCATTGTCCACACATTACATAAAATATCTTATTATTAATATATATAGTAAGCACTCTCTGATCTAATTTTTAGCCCAAAAAAAGGCCAGGATCAAACTGATTATAGAACCTTTCTTAGCCACCGTTATTACCTCAAACTCGTTACTTTACCTGCGTCATAAGCTCCAACAACCTTTACATTACCCCTTTCTCAAGTACTTTTAAAACTTCCTAATGCACTAACCACCCTCTCCACTACTTTAAACTTACTTTGTATCACCAATAAGTGATTGCTTATTTTAATACACCCTAAAGAAGTGCCCTTCCTCCTCCCTCTCTTACAAATTGCTTTTCTTCATCTTGCCAGTTGCCACTATATGCTATATTTATTAATATACGTACACTTCTTAGCTCTTAGTAAAATGCATAAAAAATGTCTTGTAGTATTCATTTTATGATGTAAGTTGACTAAACTACACTTATTTTAAGCTCTGTGCAATTTACTGACTGTTAATAGTTTTCAACTGTTGATATTTCTTTTTGAAGGGCATGGTTAAAATCATTACTCTGTCCAGCACAATTTACTTCTGTCCAAAGAAAGGGCCGAAACCGACCCTCCACCAGCTGCCATCTTTCATTAGCTTGACCATTCCTCACGGAACTTTGAACTGTGCTACAAATATCTGGGTCTACAGTGTTATAAGTCTGGATTGTTACATACCTGCAGTAATCCTTTCCATTCTTTCTCACAGCAGACAGTTCCTTCTCCTTGCAGCAGTACTCTCTGCCGCACGAGAAAATAAAGTCCCTTTGCAGCAGACATGATCCTTCTTCGCAAAAATAAAGTAATTCCTTTCCATTCTCTGCTGCAGCAGATATTCCATGAAGCAATACCCTCCGCAGCTGCGCTGATAGATCCAAATAGCTGGAAATGTGTGGACGTGAGCCCTTAAGCTCAATTTCAACAGGCTGATGGAGCTGATGTCATCGCGCATGTGATGACAGCTCAAAACCATGAAACAAAAAATTCAAAAACAAAAGCTGGAAAAAAAATCGGAAATTAAGGGGTGCCACTCGGGGAATTTGTGTCACCCCATCATTTGGACCCCAAAACTCGGTAAAAAACGAGTAATTCAGTACGGTCGGGAGGTGTGGTACTGCTCTAAGAAATTAATATTTTCTTGTTATTATCCATTAGAGTTGATCTTTTCATTTGATACAGGGGAGCAGCTGGAAGGGCTATGAGTCTTCCCATTAATATCTCATAGGGTCTCAGTTTCCTTGTAAAATTCAAAGCGTCTCTGACCATTTAAATTTTGTGTAGTACAAATATTTGAGAATTTTTTTTTTTTAATTTTCCTATTAACCCTGTCTACTAGTCCAGATGATTGTGGATGTTTGGGACAGTGAAGACTAAGATTAAAAAAAATTATAGTACAAGGTACACCAAAATTACAGAATCTGCTTTGTGATATGGGTGAGGATTTACAAAACATACAGATTACCAATGAAACATTATTATAAATTATGTACTTTAGTCATCTGGACAAAGTCCATCTGTACATTAACAAAAGGTCCTCAAGGTGGTGGTAGCTGACATTGTATTCTAAACAATTGCACAGCTATTAACATACTGAAGTATCAAAGAGGAGACATGAATAGTATACCAACCTCAAGTAATTTGATTAAATAAAGCTGCCTTATTTGCATGGACTAGTAAAAGATATGTCCTTACCAGGTAAGGTGGCAAGGAGGAAGGCGTCACCAGACAGCTGTCTGGATGTCGCCATATTCCATCAGAGGATGTAATACATGCCACCTTTGAATTTCTCTCTGTGATGCTTCACCTTGAAAACAGACACTTCAGAATCAAATATGTCATCATTAGAGTTTTGCAATAGCATTACATAATAATTGCTTTTGTAATCTGCTTGGTGGCATAATCTGCCAAATTATCTATGCCCTTTTGATGGGCACTCGATAATTTTTCACAGCAAAAAAAAAAAAAAAAACACACTTTTTTTTTTTTTTTTTTTGTGACCAAATCTTCATCTTGATCAGGCACCATCCACAAATTGAATCTGGCATTGTGTATAGGAGTAGAAACTGTCCGGTTGTTCTCTGATTCTTACAAAATCAAATGATGACACAAATCTGCCAGAAAATAATTCTCCACACTTTATTTAAGCTTCAAAAAGTCTAGCTTTTCGTCGGTTAAAGCTAACCAACTTCTTCAGAACCAAGAAACTCATCACTAGCATTCAAAACTTACTTATAGTTTAAAAACAAACCACGTGATTAATGTGTTAAGAACTATATGCTGCATTCACTACATCGGAAAAACATGAAAAGACATCTTTTCGATTAAAATTAAAAGCAATGTCAAAGCCAAATTCTTAGACAAAAATAATCTAAAACATACAATTGAATTTCTAAAAAAAAAAAACGCTCCAGATCTTCAACAGCTGAGGATTCTGCATTTCGGTCTTGCTGAGTCAATACTCAGCAACAACTGAATATAGGCATAACTGGTGGTAGGCATATGCCTTAAAAAATACAATACTGGCTATTCATTTACTATCATAACTATTTTGAAGTGACAATATATTTACAGGAAGCACGATCACTAAAACTGCTTATAATAACTAGGTAGGTAGACAGAGTAAAAACAGAAGCTTGTCTGTTCTCCACTCTAATGTTATTGTTGCATATACTTTAGCGTACTCTCAGAAAATCATCCGGATTAACAATTATTAACACTTTATTATATAGAGTTAAAGTGTTAATAATTGTTAATTATTGTCATATATATAGTACAGGATTTAGTACATATACATTTTTTATATTTTGTATATATATTTTTTATAAATAATTTTTTAGGTATCTGGAATGTGATGATCTTTTGATTATATGCTACAGTATATGTTACAATGTATTAGAGTGGAAAAGAGGGGAGTTCTTGTTTCTCTCTGACTTTAGTTATTAAGTAATTACATACAGTTTTTCGATCGTGCTACATATGTATAATATCATCATTTTGTAATAGCACGATGGTAAATGAACAGTTAACACAGCATTTCAGATCATATATTTTCATGGCATACATTTATTATTAGTGATTTCCACATCTGGATGATTTTCTGAGAGTACGCTAAAGTATATGCAACAATAACATTAGAGTGGAAAACAGATGAGCTTCTGTTTTTACTCTACCTACCTAGTTATTATAAGCAGTTTTAGTGATCGTGCTTCCTGTAAATATATTGTCAGTTCAAAATAGTTATGATAGTAAATGAATAGCCAGTATTGTATTTTTTAAGGCATATGCCTACCACCAGTTATGCCTGTATTCGGTTGTTGCTGAGTATTGACTCAGCAAGACCGAAATGCAAAATCCTCAGCTGTTGAAGATCTGGAGCATTTTTTTGGAAATTCAATTGTATGTTTTAGATCATTTTTATGTCTATGAATTTGGCTTTGACATTATTTTTAATTTTAATTGAAAAGATGTCTTTTCATGTTTTTCCGATGTAGTGAATGCAGCATATAGTTCTTAATGCATTAACCATGTGGTTTGTTTTTAAACTATAAGTAAGTTTTGAATGCTAGTGACGTGTTTCTTGGTTCTGAAGAAGTTGGTTAGCTTTAACAGACGAAAAGCTAGACATTTTGAAGCTTAAATAAAGTGTGGAGAATTATTTTCTGGCGGATTTGTGTCATCATTTGATTTTGTAAGAATCAGAGAACAACCGGACAGTTTCTATTTTAACGGGTTTTGGATTGTGAATAGGAGTGTCCTTTAAGTCCTTTCTAGAAGAAAGCAGATAGTCTCACACACACACACAATCATGCTCTTTACCATCCTCAGCAATAAATAACAAAGATGCAGGATTTAAAAAAGAACAGCATATCAGAGAAACAGATGGATCAGGAAAAGAACAAGTGCACATTCATTTCAGTTAGATGTGCAGTCAAGAAGGGATGAGTTTCATTTTAAGAAATAAAGATGAGTCAGAGTGACTGATAACTACTATAAGATCCTACTGTGAGATATTAAATAACCAAGTTAACGTACCTGAGGTAACCATAGCTGTAATTTTTTTTGTTGACACTTTGTGCCCTTTTCCTGTAAGGGTAGTCAAAAGATGCAGGGTATCCTGTTAACACTGCTGAAAAGAATCTGATGCTATTAGTAAATGTTGCACTAACACCGACCCACCTGTAAATGTCACATCCTTTAAATATTTTTTTTTAGAATTTGAGAAAATAATGAAGGAGATTTAGTGCATCCTTGTGGCAGCCATGTCCATGTATACTGCTGTCCCTTGTAAGTCAAAGCAAACAGAAACTGACTTTCAGAACAGATAGGTAGAGAAAAGAATGCTGAACAGAGATCTGTTACAGGAAAATATTTTGCTGTAGATGGTATGCAACTAAGTATTGTTGCTGGTTTTGGAAACACAGAAAATTTGGTAATACTGTGGTGTTTACAGCCCTCAGATCTTGCACAAACCTATAAGTATTTTGTTTTACTTTTACAGGGAGACTAGGAATATTACAGACTTTTAGCTGCACTATTTATTTATTGTATCAGAGTGAATTACAGGTTTGATTTCCTGATGTTCTTTGTGTTTCACTGTTGTAGTCATTACATTTGGGTAATCTGCTGGGAGGTTGCCGACAGTCGGGCTGAATAACAAAGTCTTGGGTCCTGCGTCGGTTGCTGTCTCCTCTTTCATGATGTCAGGTCATCAGGGATATAAAACATGCAGCCGATGCCATTTTAATCAGTCTTTCTTGCTGCGCAGTGCCCAAAGCAGAAGCAGTTCACAAGTGCTGGTCGGCCGACACCTGAAATTTTCATTTTCGAGTTTCAGAACTGAAGTCTTCAAACTAAAGCTAAGTACCCCGTTGTGGAAACTTTTTCTTGCTCCTTACCGATGTCAGTAAAAGTTAATAATTATATTACTTGTGGGAAGCAAATACCTCATAAGGCTTTTCATTTGTACTGTATTCCTTGCCTAGGCCCTGATCACAACGTGCCCTGCTGTCGGTTTTGTGCTAAATTTAACCACGCACTATTAAGCGTCAGTATATTTTTGTTTCTAAATATTGTGGTTCAAGATTTAACTACCCTGAAATGTTGTCTGTTAGCAATCCGACTACTGAAGTTCACAAAAAAACGCAAGGAAAAAGACAGAGACAGACCGTCGAGGTCCAAAACCGGCAACGAAGCTTCTCCTAAGCCAGTCGCTATTTCGCTGGTACTCTGTGAGGTGCTTTCGCAGCTCCTGATACCCATTTCTTTTGAATCGCATGCCTCTACCAAGACCCATTCGGAGTCCGGTATGCCACGAGATGCGCAAACCTGCGGATGTCTCTCCCTTGGATGGGTCCGGAGCCACTGAGCAGGCACCGGCTTCTGAGGGTGTTTTCAGGCCTCAACATTTTTATATTAAACCGACGCCATCAGCAAAAGCAAGGTCAAAAACAACTTCTATGGGCCGGATTTATGAATGTTTGCACGGAGTGCAAGAAGAGTGTAGGAGCTCACGGTGGCAATATGTCGGCCGTACGGTCCATGTACAGCCGGCAGGGGTGTGCACGAGAGCTGCTAAAGCTAATCTTGCACGGACACCGTCATGGTATGCAAATTACCTCATTTGCTGCTGAAAGCTATGCAAATGAGGTAAATTTGCAATCCAGGAAACACTAACCTGTCCATGGAAGATTAGTGTTATCTACAGAAATGTACTCCGTTGGTAACGGAGTACCATTCTGCAAATAGCTAAATGGAGCTATGACAGCTCCAAATAAAGGATGCATACAGTTGAGGAAGCATGCCAATGGCCAAATATAAGGCCATTGGCATTTATAAATGTTTAAAATTATTAAAATCTTTTTTTTCCCCCGATCTCCGATGTTTAAGCATAGCGCAGCACTGCGCAAACGTGCGGCACTTTAAAAAACGAAAATAATTAAAAAATAGCCAAAATAGGCATTTTCACTAAAAAGCTTATCCTGCCATGCAGGTGAATGGCAGGCTGAAGACAACATGGCCACTGAGTAGTGGTTGCTAAGGGGGGAAGCTCAGTGTGAGAGAGGTAACCATGCATTAGTAGGCAATCCTATGCAAATGAGGATAAGAATAGTGAATCCTAATTTTCCCCAGCATGTGATCCATGTCCCAAGAGTGTAAGTGTAGGAGTAGGTGAATAGTAGAGTAGAATATAGGTGACATCATGAGGGGATATGTCAGAAAGGCTGTAAGCTAATTGGAGCACAGTAGCTTGTGTTTGCCCTGAGTTGCTCAGGATTGCAAGAGGCGTGCCTACAGTTGTCCTATTTGAAAACCTGAAACCAAAGGTGCACACTGTTAAAATATTGGAAATTTCTTGCAAACGTGCATACAGAGTGTGTGCGGTGCTGCCCCGGGCGTAAACAGAAAGGGAAAAGGAAGGAAAAGAAGTAGTAGGAAGTTAACCAAGGAGAACTAGCAGAGCTGCCAGGTGAAATATATCAGAATCAGCCAGTTACACAGGCAGTAGACTATCCCAGCACTTTAAACTCTGCAAACAGCATTCCCCCCTGTTTTTTCCCCAAGAACTCTGCAACACTGCAGTATACAAAGAGGGAAAGCTTAAAAAGCTTAAGTCAGACAAAATGTTAGGGGCTGCTCTTGCTATCATAAACCAACATGTGCAAGATGCTGAGGCTGGTGATGATGTGAATGCTGCTGAGTAACCCACAGTGAGGAGACGGAGAAGAGTGTACAGACCCAGGGTAACCTACCAGGGGCTACATGAGCTGGAGATAGTGGAGTGCTATATGGTGGACTGAGACCCTCTGCAGCAAATTGTTGAGCTGTGCCAGCCACGCCTCACACACAGAACCAACAGAGGGGGACCCATCCCAGTGGATAACGAGGTATGTGTTGGCATAAGAATACTAGCTACAGGTACCTTCCAGAGACCAACTGGTGATATGATGGGGATTTCACAGGCATCATCATCCAGGGTACTCCACCAGTTCTTGGATGCCATGTCAGCACATGTCAGTGTCCACGTATATTTCCCCAATTCCCGTGAGGCATTGGCCAGCAATATGCGTCTTTTCCACGAAATAGCAGAATACCCTGAGGTAGTGGGTGCAATAGACTGCATGCACATATGCATCAAAGCACCACCCGTTGAGCGGGGTAGGGTCTACATCAACCACAAGGGCTTCCCCTACGTCAACTGCCAGGTCGTGTGCGAGGCCCAGGGCATAATAATGAATGTGTGTACTGGCTGCCCTGGAAGATATCACGATTCCCACATCTGGCATCTGATGCAGCTGTACCAGAGATTTGCCAATGGGGACAACCCTGATGGCCACCTAGTGGGGGATGCTGGATACGCACTGGAGCCGTGGCTGATGACACCCATCAGAAATGCACACACACCTAAACAAGAACTCCATAATGAGGCACACGCACAAACAAGAAACATAACTGAGCATGTGTTTGGGATGCTCAAGTCACGGTTCTGGTGCCTGGACACATCTGGTGGAGCCTTGCAGTACTCACCAACTACATGTACCCAAATTGTTATGGTATGTGCCATGCTACACAATATGATCCTGCGGAAACAGCTGCAGCAGGAACAGCATGGGGCAGGCCCAATCAGCCCCCCACTATTGCCAAAGCCTGCACAGGCACAGCGTGACTCGGAGGAGGAACAACCTGAGCCTGCCCCAGTAGGCAAAAGGAGGTGTGCCCAGTATGCCCTGGCCTTGGCAAAGAGGCAATGCATAGCAAATACACTGACTCAGTAGCAACCCTGGAAATAACACCTCTCTCTGACTCGCACATACAGTAAAAGGGATGCCTAACTTGACACTACCTGTTTTCAAACATGTATAGGGAGTGTACTATGTGCATCCGACATAGGCAGCCCTGCAGCATCACCTGAAGCATGAGTGCCCATTTTAAGCAATATAAAGCACTGCTAATCACATTTTACCAGTATTGAGCATATTTAAATACAATTGCATGTAGCTGCGCACTGCTCTAACCAGCACAATGTTGGGCAAAGTCGGGTAAACACGCTCACACCTGCTTTACTGTTCCTTAACCAGTCAGGTCTGCCCAGCAGGAAAATAAAAAGTAGTGACAGGGCTTGAACTCAGGATACTGTGCACAATAGTCACAGTACTGAACCACTAAGCCATGACAACATTTCACTGGCACAGACACAACTTAAGTCACTCACACATACCAGTTGGGGGGGGGGGGTCACATACTTAACAGTCACAGCCAGCAGGACAATTGTAGACAAACGCAAACACAAACAAATGCTGTATCATGCCCTCTGAAGAGGCATATGAGTAACCTCCCCCCAGGCCTATGCAGACAGATAACAGCAGGCCAGGCAGTGTGATGTGGGTTGGGTAGGCTATGAAGTCACAAACTAATATGTGTGTAATTGGAAGCTAAGGTCTGTAGTACAGTGGCATGCCTCAAGGCAGTACAATAGGCAACAGTACAGACTGAAATGGAGTACCTGACATAAGCAGTGCAGGCCTAGCAAATGTGTATGAGTGTCAGGTGTACCCCTCATCCTATGTACACCCACAGTAACAATCAGGTATGCCCCTCAGGTAGAAATGTACAAATAATAGCTGTCCCCCCTGTATGTAGAAATGTTGATAAGTCTATGCAAATTGACTCATGGAAGCCCTGCAGGCACAGCGTGCTTCCTGTCGATGTACAACACAAAGGTGAGCCCTGAAGTAAAAACCAACTTGATTTTTCACACACATATAGTGTATATGCCCATAGTGGGCATGCTCACACACTTAAACAAATTTAGCAAGTTTCAGTCAGCAACATACTGAACAAATTTAGCAAATTTCAGTCAGCAACATACTGAACGGTCATACTGGGCATGCTCACACATTTAAACAAATGAAGCAAATGTCAGTCAACAACATACTGAAAGGTCATACTGGGCATGCTCACACACTTAGGCCATGTCTGAGTACAGCAGTGGGCCACACATATCTGGCAGTTGCAGTTCTTACTCCAGACACTTGCCACTATTCACCAATCCTGCCTTACGCACACAGTGATATGAAAACAGACCCATATAATATATTGGACCCCTGTCATAATCAAACTATGTGCTACAAGTACTTAAGTTATTCAAAGAAAGTGAAAATCCAAAGAAGATCAATAAATCTCCAATCAGTATCATCATGAAACAATCAGCACTCCTAACATTATCCAAGCCATGTTCTGGCAAAAATATTGCCAAAGAGTCCATAGAGAACCATGAAGCTTTCTTTCACTTTGTCATAAATATCAATGTAAACTCATATATGTTCTGAGTCAGTGCAAAGTGTAAATGAATACATGTATATGACTGACATTGCCAACATCTTGTCAGACAGGTTCATACATATTTCCCCCTCTCACTGACAAAAGGGCCCATTACCATACCTGGAGATTGTGAAAACCCAAAAATCACATATACAATGGTTAAACAGCTCTATCCAAACCTAAAAACACTGCGTCTATGGGATGACATGGTTTCCCTGGCTGTGTCATATGTGAACTCCAAAACAAACAGACCCTGCACCTGAACAGTCTGTTGAGACTCGCCCTCTGTACAGGATATGAAACTGTTGAATGGGTTACAGCAACGTTTGGCACACTCCACAAGTGTTGGTGCACAACAGACCATGGGAACTATTGTCTTATTAACCTAATAAGCCTGATCTGCAAGGCCATAAACATAGCTATTGGTAGCCTACAAACACCCAACATTACCCATTTTGGTTTGGTCAGGGGCAGATCATGGTTCCTAAACCTGCTAGTCAGTTTTCAAGGCAGTCACCCAGGACCTACATCAATGAAATGAGCTATACATGGCCTATGTAGACCTTGAAAAGCCCATTTCCAACATCCCACACACGTCTTATCCACAAAATCAACAACCTGTGCATAAACATGTATGTCATCTGATGGATTGCCAACTGGGGCACAGATAGATCCCACAAGGTAAGAATTGTGGTCTCGCTGTTGGACTGTAAGCTGGTAACAACTGCTGTCCCCCATGGCTCAGTCCTGGGATCCCTCCTGTCTGGTGTGTACTTTTCAGAAATACAGTCAAACACACGAGGGCTATGGTTAGAAAAGTTTGTGGATGATTGCAAAAAGGTTGTCATAATTGATGTTTGGGACAACAGAGACATCGTTAAAAAGGATCTCAGTCAGACAGATGTGGTGTCAAAATTATGGCCTCGAGCTACAGTCATACAAATACCACATAGGTGCCAACACCCTAAATATGGAGGTGGTAATAATGGATCTATGGACACGTGGATAGTCATCTCTACTTCCAGAAACACATTCACAAAGTGGTTAGAAAATCATGCTGTGTGTTCCCACAAATTGCCAAGGTCTTTGCATGTAGGTCAAAGGAGGTTACCTCTACTCATCAGTCATCAGACCCATCAGAGAGTATCACGGCACACTTGTGATGAATCTTACTAGGCACCTTCAGCAGCTGGAAAGATCACTGAAGTACCTCAACAAGGGGATTACTACCCTAAAACAGTTGTCCCATGCAACAAGACTGAAGTTAATTCAATCTGTACTCTGTTGCATACTGTCTACTCTGGCGATCTCTGCCCAACAGACAGGTCCATGTCGAATGCAGAACTGATGTACATGCGCTATCTGAAGTAAACCCAAGCTCACTGTGCCACATGCTCTAGGGATATCATCATCACAACAATAAATAGAACATGTTGGAGGGATACATAATAACTCACAGACTTCCCTTGCTTTGGAACAGACTCCCAACCTACATTAATCTGCGTCCCTCACTGACACTATTCCAGAGGAGCCTTGATGAGTGTATGTGAAACTGAACTGTCACACCATAGATCATTTCGTCAGCTCTACTACACAGAGGCCTAGGGAACTAACCCCATGTGTGGTGATAGCTGCACACCCTGGCCATACTAATATATGCCTTCAGGCAGATAGCCTATTACCTACCTATGTACCTATATATATGTAGGGGGAACACAGTATAATAAGCCAAAGGTGGATGGGCAGAGATGTAAGAGGGTAACCATGACAGGGAGCCATCCAGGACTGTCACACCCAGCACACATCCCAATGGCACAAAAGAGATGAGGTGCACATCTCACCCACTGTACATAACCACCACCAGTATCTGTAAGCATTACAGTGTATGTGGTCCATGTGCCTGCTGTACAACATGACTGTACAATGAAGTACACATCTACTATCTGTAGACATGTACCTGTCACATAGGTTCATAGGTATGTAGTAGACTATCTTCACGAAGGCATATATTAGCCTAGGCAAGTTGTGCAGCTTTCACCACCCCATTGGGTAGTCTCCTAAGCCCTAGTTCTAATAGTTAGTACCGTAAGCCCCTTTCTAGTGGGGCAGCTGATGTGATGCCTGGCGTGAATTGTCTGTTTCCCATCCACTCATCAAGGTTCCCATTGAAGAGTGTCCGTGAGGGGCTCTGTCTGATGTACATTGGGACTCTGTTCCACAGTAAGGCAAGTGTCTGGGATGGTACTCTATCCCACCAGCATTCTATGGGTACATATCCTGTAGAGAGGATGTAGAGAGAGGTGTAGGTATCCTTCATGAATATGGATACATCCCCACCCTATGTGCTATGATCCAGGTTCTGATGCTGGAAGGTATGGAATGAGTAGTATCCTGGTAGTGCTGGTGTGCTCTCTTGAGTCTTGAACTAGGTTTCTGTTACTGCACAGGTATCAATATTCTCCATACCGAGAAGTGCCTTGAGTGTGTGCATCTGGAGGAGTCTGAGTCTGAGACTTCTGGCAATGAGTAGCATTTAGCTCACTTTGTGGTTATTTGTGTTGGTTACGGGGTTTGGTTTGTCCTGAGTGACCGGTGTTCCACATCTGAAGTCAACGCCTCATTGGTCCGATCTGACCATAAGCTAATTACCCTACATATCCACATTCTGACCCCACCCCCCATTAAGGAAACCATGTTAAAAAATTTCTCCAAAGCCAACTTCATGCTTCTTAACATAGAAGTGGTGAACTTCAGGACACCCATGCAGATGGACAATACAGTTACGACTACTGAATCCTACACAATTGCACTTTATAAGCACTTACATGAGTGCATGGATCGTGCTATCCCACGCAGAACCAACACGCTATCCTCCAAGAAAAGGAAGCCTATCTGGTAGTCCCCTGCCATAAACAAACTGTACAACAGAAGGAAGAAACTGTTGCAAAAGAGGGTAAAATCCCATGAGTGGAGGAGCTCCCTGGTCAGCCTCAGTAAGAAGCTGCAATCCCTGATAAAATGTTCCAAAGCTAGTTATGAAAACAAAATCTCCACTGATTCTAAAGACTTCCACACAGTATTGTATAGCTATGTCAAGAATCTCAATGGCAACACTCAGATCTGCTCTGAGTTACAGCACAATGGCACTAAATATACAGACCCAACTGATATTGCCAACATCCTGGCAGATAGGATCAGTGCTAACTTTACCCCCCTCTCACCCATGAAAGAGCCCATCTCTATACCGGAAGAATACAAAGTTGCTGTCATCACAGCTGCACAGGTAAAAACCACTCTCCAAAGCCAGGAACACAGCATCCATGGGACCAGACAACATCCCAGGCTGCATTCTACACGAACTACAGAACGAACTGGCACCACACCTAAGTACCATGTACAATCATAGCCTCACCTCAGGCTTTGTGCCTGCTGAATGGCGCACAGTGATGGTTATCCCACTACACAAGGGGGGAGCCACCACGGATCCCGGGAACTAGTGCCCCATTAGCCTGATGAGCCTGGTCTGCAAGGCCATGGAACATATCATCATGGAACTTATAAACAAAGACATTGGTAATCTCCAAACTCTGGACCACAACCAGTTCGGGTTTGTAAAAGACAGATCATGTCTCCTAAACCTGATAGATTTCTTTGAAGCAGTCACCAAAGCCATAGACAAGGGTAAGGTGGTTCACACAGCCTATCTAGATCTTGCCAAGGCTTTCAACACCATCCCCCACTCTGGAATTATAGATAAACTCACTAAACTAGGTATAAATCCCTATGTCACAAGATGGGTTGCCAACTGGCTCACTGACAGAACCCACACTGGGAAAGTAGCAGACTCCAAATCCGACTTCAGACCAGTGACAAGTGGAGTACTACAGGGTTCAGTCCTGTGTCCTGTCCTGTTTGCATCAAACACAGAAGGTCTTTGGCTAATGAAGTTCCCAGATGACTGCAAACTAGGAGCCATAATCGAAACTACTAACGATGTGGACATCCTACAAAAGGGCCTCACTGTGAAAAACTTCTCAAAAGCGAACTTCTCACTTCTCAAAACCGAAGTGGAATCCTTCAAGGCCCCAGGGCCAGTGGAAACTACGGCCCAAACTGCAGAATCCTATATAAATGCATTCTATGGACATCCCCAGGAATGCATGGATCATGCTATCCCAAACAAAACCAAGACCCAATCATCCAAAGGCAGGTGTCCAGTCTGGTGGTCCCCTGCCATAAATAAACTGTACAACAGAAGGAGGAAGCTACTACATGATAGAGCAAAATCCCTAATAGGGAAGGCATCTCTGATCAGTACTAGCAAAAAATTACGATCCCTCATAAAATCCTCTAAGGCCAGCTTCGAGAGAAAAATTGCACAGGACACCAAAGACAACCATAAGGCTTTTTTCAATTATGTTAGGAACCTGGGATGCAACTCCCAGACTTGTTCTGAGTTGATTCTAAATGACAAAATTCACCATTCAGACTCAGCCTTACCACAGGCTATGTACCCAAAGAATGGCATACAGCAACAGTCATCCCGCTCCACAAAGGTGGTGCCACAACAGAACCTGGGAACTATCGCCCTATAAGCCTGACCAGCCTGGTCTGCAAAGCTATGGAGCAAATTATCATGGAACTCATAAACAGAGACATTGGGAACCTCTAGACACTGGACCCTACCCAGTTCGGCTTTGTTAAAGGCAGATCCTGCCTCCTAAACCTAGTTGACTTCTTTGAAACAGTTACCAAGGCCATAGATGAAGGGAAGGTAGTCCACACAGCCTACCTGGACCTCACTAAGGCCTTCAACACCATTCCCCACTCTGGCATCATAGACAAGCTTACCAGCTTGAACATTAACCCCTATGTCACGAGATGGGTGGCCAACTGGCTCACAGGTAGAACACACATGGTCAGAGTTGCGGGTGCCATGTCCAACTCTAAACCAGTCACAAGTGGCGTCCCACAGGGCTTGGTCCCGGGACCATCTGTTCAGTATATACTTCTCTGAGGTACATGCAAGCACAGGATGACTGCAAACTGGGGGCCATAATTGACTCTCCGGCTGACACACACATCCCCCAGAAGGGTCTTACAGAGACAGATACCTGGTGTCAAAACCATGGCTGAAGCTGAATGCCAAAAAATACATAGTCATCCCCTTTGGAAAAAACAAAGTGCCCATGAATTACTACATAAGTGGTAATCCACTAGGTACGGAAAATGTAATTAGGGACCTGGGGACCCAGGTAGATAGTAAACTCTCCTTTGATAATCACATTGTCAAAGTGGTTAGAAATTCCTTCTATGTAGCCCACCTAATCACGAAAGGGTTCACCTCTAGATCAAGAGAGGTCATTGTGCCCCTCTACTCATCACTCATTAGGCTCATAATAGAGTACAATGCCCCATTTGTTATGTACCTTAATCGGCACATGCAACAGCTGGTAAGACCACAGAAGTACCTCACCAAGAGGATCATGGGCCTCAAAGAGGTGCCCTATGCAGCTCGGCTATAGAAACTCCAGCTTACTGCCTGCTCAGAGGTGATCTATGCCTGACGTATAAGGCCATGTCCAACCCGGAATTAATGGACATGCTCCACCTCAAGAAAACCAAATCTCTTAGAGCCACACGCTCCAGTGAATTAAACCTCAGCACAGCAATAAACAGGACATGCTAGAGGGATAGATTCCTGTCCCAGAGACTTCCCTTGCTCTGGAATAGAATCCCAGTTTATGTTACGCAGAGCCCCTCGCTGACTCTCTTCAAGAGGAATCTTGATGAGTGGATGGGAAATTCTAAATTTACCCCTGGGATCACTTCAGTGGCCCTGCTAGACAGAGGCCCAGGAAACTAATTTAAAAGGGAAGCAAAAGCCAACACATTCTGGCTAGGCTTATAAATGCCCTTGGGCAGATAGCCTAGTACTTACCTATGAACCTACACACTCTAGGGACCTAAACCTTGTCACCACAATAAACAGAACATGTCGGAGGGATAGATTCCTGTCCCAGAGACTTCCCATACTCCGGAATAAACTACCTATCTATATCAAACAAAGCTCATTAGCACTGTTCAAGAAAAATCTTGATGATTGGATGGGAAATAGGAAATTCACCCCGGGGATCACTTCTGTGTCTCTGCTCGACAGTGGCACAGGAAAATAAATTTCTTGGGTGGCAAAAGCCAGGGTACCTTTTTGGTTGGGCTTGTGTAGGCCAATAGCCTAGTACCTACCTATGAACCTCTGAGCCTTGCCTAAAAAAGGTAATATGGGGACAGCAAGAGCCTTGGCCAGTATTCAGAAGCATAGGGGCAACAGGTGCAAACCATCTGTAGTGAAGCAATGAGGCTTGTCTATCATGTCATCACAGGCAGAGACTGGATCCCCTTTGAATGACACCAGAAGCTCAGCCAATTGTTGGTTTATCATATTTCTGTTATATTGCAGTATCATGTAGGTGAAGGTAAGATGCTACTCAAGGTCAGGGTCATACCAGCCTGGGCTACATGATCATAGTGCTAATATATATCGCTTGTCATGTTGTCCTGGGAGGTATGTCTCAGATCATTCACACTGACATGTACAAAGAACACATCATATATGTACCTGTTCTGGAGTGATGTAAGTGCTTGTGTTATGTGGCGGATCATAACACCTGACAGACAACTGACAGTATCCTTCCCCTTGTCCAGCCGAGTGAGTGGAGCATCTGTGTACCTGACTATGAAGTCACCTATTACTAGTGTGTTGGGTATGTTGTTTTGCCTTAGGGCCTGTTGTGAGGTGCACTGCTTCGGTGTATTATGTGTTTTCTGGCGTGTGCTTGGGGGTGCATGTTGCTTGCTTGTCTGCTTAGGAGGACACTCTCTCTTTTTCAGATTAATATTTGTATTCTCCGAGTATGGTAATGTGTATTTATGTGTGTGTTTTGCTGGTGCTTATATTGTAGGTCTATGTGAGACAGTTGTTGTGGTTGTATGACCCTACTCCTCCTGAATGTATTGCCCAGTATTGGGTTGACAGAGCTTAGCCACCGGTTTGACCCTGTGTGTGCCAGCATGTGGTGCATCAACCCATATATGATATGGTCATGGCCTATGCATACAATACACTCACAATACACCTAGTATGATAAGCCTGCTGAGGTTAGCAAATGTGCTCAGACCTAATGTTGCTGCTTCCAGTACCCACTTGTCAGTGTAGAAATGTACTCACCCCTCAAAATGCTACCCCAAGATACATGGAAAGATGTACTTTCTTTTCAACTGTTACAATTAACTGCCATACAAAGCCAGTTATAGAGATGTATTCCTTTGGCACAAGAATTGTTTGTGAACTGCTATACTGTGAATATTCATTTACTCAGTTCTAAACAGTTTGTGCTGTTTTAGTGTTGACATTAGCACAAGCTGCTTAGAAAAACTGGACACATTTCAGTACTGTGAGTATGCTTACCTACATCCTTGGTAGACCCTGCACACACAGGTATATTCTACATTTGGGTAGGGATGCAGAAGTACAGAGAGCGTAAGTACTATTGTGTGGATTTTATCTTGCTGGACTTCAGGGTTGCTGTGTACATGTTAGTTTATCAAGGCAAGTAGTCTGTCTGCGTAACTCTCAACTGTGGACCTATCCACATGATAGCCAGAGAATAGCCTGTTATTTTTGTCTGTGCACCACACAGGTCTTTTCAGCAATAGAGCAATGGCATTCTTACAGTTGGTTGCTACCAGTACATGGCTACATCATTTGTATTTCAGTGTTGTATTCCTACATAAGGGTATGCTTCCGAAACTCCTTCCAAAGCTATTTTCACAGTGTGTAACAGCAGAAAGGCTGATATGACTCTGTGTTTCTCACTCTGCCAGACCTCTCAACCACTCAGGTACATATTTGAACAGACTCAGGGAAAAATAAAGAAAAAGTCAGGGACAGTTAGGGACACCTTTAAAATATTAGTACCATTAAGTTGAGACATTGAGAGAATCAGAGCATATGAATTAATGCACCTTTTCTGAAGTAAAAGAAGTGTCTACCTCTTAATTATTGTCATTATTCATTAAGTGTAATTCACCACCTTTCTGGCCAAAGTCAGTAGTTTTCAGAGGGATTCTGAGGGACAGAGCTAAAATTTGTTTAAAAATCAGGGATATCCCTGAAAATTAGGGACAGTTGGGAGGTATGGCCTCTGCCTTAAACAGATATGCCAGTGTTTGTCCTGCTGTGATACTGTGTGGGGTTGTAAAGTGATGGTGTAACATTATTTCCTGCTAGAATGGCTGCTTTTCTTATCACAGTCATGTAATGCAATCCCACAACTGTTGGTCAACATCCACAGAACAAGTTGTGTGGTATGGTATTCCTATTTTTCCTTTACATTCACTCATTCTGATGCATGATATATTTATTTAAGCACTAACTTGATGTATATATACTGTGGCTTAGTGGTACTTCATGTTGTGTAGTGTGTGCAAGGTCCAGGGTTCGAGGCTTACAGAGGTGTTTTATTTTGCTCCTGAGCAGAACAAGGGCCCTCACATACAGAGTGACTAAGGCACTTTTAAGCAGTTGTAAGCAGGTTTGCGCATTGCTTAGCCAAGCACAAACAAGCGCAAACCCAAGCAAACCCGCTAACTACTGCTTAATAGTGCTTACTCCCCCTAACCCCTGCGCTCATTTCTTTGAAAGAAAAGAAAAATGGGGAGATAGGAAAGTGGTGAAAAAGGGGCACAAAGAGGGAAAGACAGTAGGGAAAATAGCTCGGGATGTGCAGGACAGGTGTAGGGAAGTTCCATAGCTGCCCATTTCTTCAACAGCAACAGCTGTGAATATACAATAAATTTGGAGGTATATATGAAACCTTCAACCCCTGAGAGAGGGGTGAGGACAACATATTGTGTTGTAATGCCAATTAAATAACATTTCATGTGTCCAGTGGACATGTGTGCAAAATGGGCAGCTATGTATGGGGCGTAATTTGTTTTTTGGGAGCAGATTGCCCTTTTTTTTTCAGGTGAGAGTGGAATGTGGGGTAGGTATATTTGGGGAGGTAGGTTGGGGAGGTAAACAGACAAGACAAACAAGACACATACAGGGGTGGTATATGACACGTGGTAGGTGAACACCTTTGACGGGGAGGGATGTTTGGAAATCGCAAGCCCATAAGCCCCCAGATGGAAACAGTGGGACTGAGGTCCCCACCCATGGGCAGTCACCACTGCACCTTCATGGCCCAGAGGATGGCTGTGCTGGGGGCTGTGTAGGTGGGGCAGGCTGACCTGGGAGTTGCACCACTCGAGCCTCAAGCTGGCATAGAAGTTCTGCAACAGAACGTTCAATCTCTCTACGCACCACAGCCCGGACCATTCGAAGGGTGATGGCTGGCCCTCCTCCGCTTGCACGGGGGGGGCTGAGCCCCATCCCCTGCAGCGCTTCCACCCAAAGGTGGTACAGGGCCAATGGAGGAGGAGGTCCCAGGCTGGGCACCAGATCTGCTGGTGCCAGGTGCCATGGCCAGCTGAGGTGGGACAGGTGGGTCCACTGGGACTGGCCTTCCCATACAAACTATGTTTTGGAGAGTTTAATAAAGATATGGGTTATCAACAGTTAACAGCATTCCAAATTAGTTATAACTGCATGCATAAGTATTTTCATTAACCCAACACACCAGATTTCCAACAGTTGAAAAGCAAGCATAACGCATGCATATATAGAACAATAATGGACATTACAACAGCATGCAGGTTGAATTGATGGCAACAGGCCACCAATATTGTGGTATTTTAACAGGGCACATGCATAGAAATAAATGCAAATATTTATATACCAATAGGACATATGTCCCAACAAATGTTTTGAGATTAGACATACCGATTGAGGTGTGGAATTGCATTTTTTATGCACATGCAGTAGGGTGGAAAAAGATAGCTCAATTAACAACTTATATATCCTTCTAGTTTTCACTACATTCCTATTAACTGCAGTTATATGTCCCTTACATGTATTATTACACTACCCAATGTCCTTATATTGTGCAATTGGATTTTGCTAGATCATTATATACATGAGCTGTATCTTACATACAAACTGTCCAAGATGCAGATGTTACTGCTACATATTTTGAGAGTTGCTCACACACACTACTGCTAAGAGGGTACATTGACAGCTCTACTTTCATATAATTATCTAGATATGTTCAGGTGAAAGTATCAGTTATATGTTAACAGCTCCCTACATTTCTGGGGAACACAATACCAAGCTACTCATGTGCCAGATTAACCTGTACATGCTGGGCATGAACCAACAGTTGAGGGCTATAAATATGCATAAAAGCTACTGGCACTCTCTTCATCCACATTATATGTGCCTACCCAAGTGTGGGTTGCCACTGCTTAATACAACACTACTATTTGTAGAATACAACAGTACAACAACATATCAAAGAAAATGACACAGATGCACTCCAGGAATTATACATTTATTAAAGGATTATTACACCTTTATTTATTGGGTTAAAAAACTTTTTGAAGGCTCTCATTTATTTTATATAACAGTACATGCAGAATAATTACTAACCTGCCTGATGACACAGCCTTTGCAGTCTATCTTCATGGGCTTGCTGATTCATAGCTTGGACACCTGCAGCTGTGAAGTAAATGCAGTGATATTGAGACATAACTATCCATAGTATAGACAAGCATAGCAATTCTTAACTACTTAATACAATGGCTACTTACTCAATACTGGGGCATTAGGCATCGCACGTGATTCCTGGATCCACTGGTGCAGTTGATCCTCCCTATGTCGCTTCAGGTCAGAATAATGGTACCTGACCTGCTCACCAGTCCAAGGAACACCAGTGGCACTGGTGAGATCATGAGCAAGACTGTTCCAGGCCTCCGTTTTATATTGGGTACCCTGATAATGGTCCCGCAGGAGTCTTTCCTCATGATTGTGGACAAGGAGCTAAACCATTACTTTGGACTCCTCAATGCCCCAGCGTTGCGCTCTAAATCGAGTGCCTTCTCCAATACTGGCCATGCTGACTGCAGAAGGAATCTACAACCAGTTATAGCAAGTATTCCTGCCTGTGAAGCTTAAATAGGCCTCATTTCCCACACTTATTTGTGATTGGCCAGTTTTGAAAAAACTCAGCTGTAGGCACATCTGCTTAGCTGATGTTGGCAATGTTTAAAATTCCTTTGATATATATGTGTCTGTTGAAAGTGCATGTTTATGAAATGCTGTCATGGCTTAGTGGTTAAGAACTGTGACTATATTGCACAGTATCCTGAGTTCGAGCCCTGTCACTGCTTTTTATTTTCCTACTGGGCAGACCTGACTGGTTAAGGTACAGTAAAGGAGGTGTGGTCTTGTTTAACTGACTTTGCTCAACTTTGCCCGACTTTGCCCAACCTTGCTCAACATTGCTCGACGTTGCTCGAAGTTGCCTGACATTGTGCTAGTTAGCGTGGTGCACAACTACGTGCAAATATGTTGTGATTGCGCTGGTTAGTGCAGTGCACAGCTATGTGCAAAGACATTGTGCTGGTTAATGCAGTGTGCAGCTATGAGCAATTGGATTTAAATATGCTCAATACTGGTAAAATGTGCTTAGCAGTACTTTATATTGCTTAAATATAGTACTCATGCCTCAGAATGCATAACCATTTCACCTTCATATATATATATAATTTGTTCACTACTACATTTAACTTTTCAATGCTTTTTACAAAACTTATACATAAAAAATGTCAGGAAATATTTTTGTATACCGATTTCCAACAGAAAATGGAACGTGTAGTAGTGGGACTCGAACCAGGAATGCCTCCTCTTTGTGCGAAGGCTCTAACCACTACACTATTGCTATTTTGCTTAATTTGCATATATTTTTCTTATTATCCTCTTCTGGTTTCTAAGCTGCTAACTGTAGCTAAGCAATGGGCAAACCCGCGCAAACACGCGCAAATACGGGCAGCTATATCGGATGAAATAAAAAAAATTAAAAAATCTTTCTATTTTTAATTTTGTCAGCCGTTTAACATATGGGGGAGTGTAGTGTTACATTGTGCACATGTGAGCAGACTTGCTCATGTAACTTGACATTGCGGCATTTCTTCATTGCAGGGGCATGGATTTTTGACTGCTCGGCAGTCCGACACACCCCCTACACTCGGCCATGCTCCGTGTAAGCTTTAGAGTTGAGGCAGCGCTCCTTCATTAATATGCATGGCGCGCTGCCATCATACTCTTAGACTGACGCTTCAGTGTAAGACTAATCTAGTCTTACACAGAAGATTAGTAAATCCTGGGGCATGTCTAAAAAACTAACGCATGAGCCACATGCTCAGGCCCCTATGCCTAAAATGCAAATGATCAAAATGGCTGAGGATTTAATTACCTTGATCAGGGGTTCCCAACCCCCCCCCCACTAAGAGGCCTAGGCAAGGCACTGATTATGAATCTTCAGATCAGGTTTCCATTTCTTCTGATTCCTCTTCTGATCAGGAATTTTCTATTCCACCTTATGAGGATTCTGATGCAGAGGAATCCATCCCATCTGCATCTCCTCCTGAGGATTACTCATTTGGAGAGACTTTGTATACTTTAAGGGAACATTTTCACTGGAGAGTCAGGACTTGACTTAGGGATTTCCTTCTTCTTCCTCAGCATAGGCCTTTGGCTATACCTCCTGTATTAGACATTGTTGATGATGTGTTCTCAGAATCAAGCATGGCTCCTGATTCCCTGCCTCTGGCTCCTAGTAAGCCAGATAGATATTACAGGGTTCCTGACTCCCACTAATTTCTTTTCAAAAATCCTGCTGCTGATCATGAAACTATTTCTCAGGGTCCCAAGGGTGTTAAGGCTTCTACAGCCAAAAATCCTACCCCTTCTGATAGAGATTCCAGGGCACTGGATAGATGGTGTAAGAAGGTTTATACGTCTGCAACCTTGGCAATCAGGGCTTTAAACTGCCAGTTCCATATGCTTAAATATCAACAACATGTCATGGGCTTACTGAAACAGAAAATTATGTTGATTTCTGATTGTGTGGAAAATAAAGAGTTACAGGATTTATTGCATTCAGCAAAACAGGTTGGAAAACATACTTTGCAATGTGGTTTTGATTCCTTGGAGGCCTCTTGCAGGGCCGCCGTAACTCTGTGATAAGAAGACATGCCTGGCTCAAGGAGAAAAATCTGCCTGATCATGTTAAAGCTAAATTGTTGGATGCCCCTTTACAGCATGATAGTCTGTTTGGTAATAAGGCAGAAGAGGTTTTAAAGAAAATGGAAGACAAAAGCTAAATCTATGCAAACTGTAAAAGATTTTTTGCAAGTGCAGCCACCCAGGTTCAGTAGGCACTGGCCTACTAAGAATTGGTCCTTTCCTGTGTCCAACAGAGCCACTCAGGGCAAACCCAGGCACTCAAAAGGCTCCAGATATCAATCACATGGATCATACAGGTCAAAGCAATGGGGTGCCTCCACCTCCAAATCTGGAGGTAAAGCACAACCATACAGTAAGCAGTCTCAATGACTTTCCTCTACCATCTCCAAGCACTTATCTTTTGGCAGCCCCCTTGGGGGGCAAATTAGCACTTCATGCTCAAAACTGGTGGTTAATTACCCAGGACAAGTGGGTATTAAACATAGTATCCCAGGGGTATAGATTTAATTTCCATACTTTACCAATTCCAAACAGATGGCCAGATCTGCCACAAAACCAGTGGGCAGAGGCCCAGAAACAAGTCATGTCCCTCATGGATATGGGGGCTATTCAACTGGTACCAGAAAAGGAAAAAGGACAAGGTTTTTGTTCAAGACTTTTCCTGGTACCCAGAAAAGACAAATCATGGCATCCAATACTGGACTTATCGATTCTGAACACTTTCCTGGACATTCCAAAATTCAAAATGCTGACCTTACAGCAGCTACTGCCTATGTTAGGCAAGAATGCCTGGTTGGTAACTCTAGACTTAAAAGAGGCATACCTGCATATCCCAATAAGGAAATCTTGCAGAAGATACCTCCGCTTCAAAGTAAGCTTTTTGCATTACCAATTCTCTGCAGTGCCCTTAGGCTTATCTACTGCCTGGCACCAGTAATTGCATTCTGCAGACAAAGAAACATTCAAATTTACCCTTATCTGGACGATTGTCTCATTCAGGCAGAGGACAAGGACACTCTTCTTCAACATCTGGAGTTTGTAAAAAGGCTTCTAGCATGCCTAGGGTACACCATAAATGAAAAGAAATCCCAACTAGTACCCTCTCAAATAATTACATTCCTGGGTGCAAGCTTGAATACAACTGCCCAGATGGTTACCTCATGCCAGACAAACAAATGCAATCGACAATATACTTCAAACAAATGGCAACAAAAACCCAGTTATCTGCAAGACAAATTCTGCAGGCTTTGGGGTTCATGGCATTCTGCATTCTACTGATTCCATATGCGAGACTGCATATGAGGAAACTTCAATGGTACCTAAAAAGCTTATGGAGTCAACATTGTCACAGCCTGGAAACAATGATTCCTCTCATTCCCTGCCTACAACAGGAGTTTCTTTGGTGGGCAGAGACATGTCACCAAAACAAGGGTCTGTCATTCACTCTACCCCCTGCCACCCAAACCCTGGCTACAGACACATCAGACTATGCTTGGGGGGGCCCACCTGGCAGGGAAATGCATTCAGAGCAAATGGAGCCCAAACCAAATGCATCTACATATCAACCAAAAGGGAATGCTAGCTGTTCAGAATGCTCTGACGGCCTCCAGGACAACTACTGATAAATATGGACAACACCACAGTTATGTGGTACATAAACAAGCAGGGGGGTACCCATTCCTACCCCCTTTGCAGACTAGCCATGGCCTTGTGAAACACAGCCTTGACTTACCAAATACATCTTCAAGCTCAATTCCTGCCAGGAAAGCAAAGTACTCTGGCAGACGACCTAAGCAGAAATCTTATGGACCAACACAAATGGAAACTGGATCCACAAATCTTCAGCATGTTAACACAGAAATGGGGAAGCCCAGACATAGATCTATTTGCTTCTCCCCAAATCTATCAATTGGACACATTCTGCACAAGAACTCATCACAAGAAGCATGGAAAGTGGATGATCTATCCTTCAGCTGAAAAAACAGTCTATGCCTTTCCCTCTCTGCCTTACTCTCCAAGGTCTTACTAAAAGTCAGACAGGAAAAAACAAAAATGATTCTAATTGCTCCAAACTAGCCTCGGCAAAACTGGTACTCGCTTCTAAGGAATATGACACACCTTCCTTTGTGGTACTTGCCTCAAACACCTCATCTATTGTCAGCAGAACTATCAAATCCTGCACGCTCCAAACTCTGAATCTTGCAGCATGGTTCATCAATTCAGTATTCCAACCACACCACTCAGTAAACCTGTGATGGATGTCATTTTGGAAGCCAGAAGACCTAGTACTAGAAAATCTTATGCTGATAAATGGAAGAGATTATGTGCTTGGAACCAAGCACAAGGAATAGACACAGTGAACCCCAACATTCCTCAGATTTTACAATACTTAACTGAGATGCTTGACAAGGGCCTATCTTTTTCTTCAATAAAAATCCATGCCTCTGCCATCTTGGCTCATTACAACACAGAGCCTCCCCTCTTTTCTCATCCACTTCTAAAACAGTTTCTCAGAGGGGACAAAAATTTAAGGTCTCCCAGGAGAGCGCCAACTCCTGCATAAGACCTCAATTTTGTGCTGGAAAAACCCACCCTGCCTCCTTTTGAACCAGCAGCTACTGCGGATATAACATTTCTCTCTTGGAAGACAGCTTTTCTTTTGGCAATCACTTCAGCTAGAAGGGTTTCAGAACTACAGGCTCTCATGGCAGTGGAGCCTTTCATTATTTTTTACCTGGACAGGGTGGCCCTCAGGACCAATCCTTCTTTTATACCTAAGGTGGTATCCAGTGTGTCCCTTAACCAGACAATTCACCTGACAACTTTTTTCCCAAATCCGCAGAACAAGGGAGAGCGGATTCTGCATTCATTGGATGTACACAGACAACTAAGATTCTACTTAAACAGGATAAAATCTCTAAGAAAGTCTGAGCAACTACTGGTAGCATTTGCTGCAGGATCAGAGGGGAAGGTGATATCAAAGCAGACTATTTCTAAATGGATAAGCCATTGCATTCATTTCTGCTACTTGCATCATGGTAAACCTGTGACCAAGGGAATCAGATCCCATTCCACCAGGGCTGCCTCTACTTTAGCAGCTTTCCTCAGAGGGGTACCTACCAGAGACATTCTAGAAACTGCTACTTGGAGCTCAGTTCATACATTCACAAAGCATTATCATTTACCTCTCTTCTCTAAATCCAGGGCAGGCTTTGCCACTGCAGTCCTGCAGGGCCTGATAGCTTCTCCTAATGCTGTTTAGTTTCATCCTCTCATCCATAGCTTTGGGATTCTACTCAAATGTAATGACTGCAACAGTGAAACATGAAGAACATAGTACAGTTCTGTACACTTACCATAAATGTACATGTTCGAGTGTATTCACTGTTGCAGTACAGATTACCCACCCGCCAGCCCCCATTCTATACCTTTTCTTCCTTCACTATACTCAAAAACCTTTGTGGTGCATTTGCTTTTAGTTGAAGGTAAATTTTATGTTTTCTAAAGTGCATTTATATTTTTACTGTTATATATATACATATATAAATTTTTGCTCCCCATTTGGGGGGCACCTGACATCTGGGGCAAGAAAAACTGATTAAAATGGTGTCGGCTGCATGTTTTATACCCCTGATGACCTGATGTCATAGAAGAGGAGACAGCAACCAACACAGGACCCAATACTTTGTTATTCAGGCCGACTGAGGGCAACCTGCCAGCAGATTACCCAAATGTAATGACTGCAACAGTGAATACACTCGAACATCTACATTTATGGTAAGTGTACACAACTGTACTTTGTGCTTCTGATTTCACTGGATACTATGGAATTTTTTGGAGGAGGTTTTGATGGATTCAATTTTGTTTTTACAGATTTTAATATACCTACTGCATTAGCATGTTTAACTCAATAGTTAGCAGGTACCTGCTGCAGCAGTTTTCAGTTCTCCGTATGCCTTCAAAAAGCTTTTGTTAGTGTTTGCTAAGAATTGTAATACTTCCCCCTCTGATTCTGTTGGAACATCTAGATACACCCCTTCTAGTGTACAGTAAATGGTACCACCCAGGTCACGCAGAAGATTTACTGGTGCAGCTTTACTCAAAGAAAAGAATGGCTTTATTGTCAATCGGACCTAAAGAAATGGGTATAGGTTTTAAAACAGGATACGTAACAGTAGCATATGTTACACCAACTGCCTTTACTTTGTTTCTATACTGGTATTTAACTGTCTGAAGTAAATATTAATACAGACCTAGTGTTGCCAGTTCCACCAGGGATAGAATTTGTTTTGTATTTATACCTTAACATAGGGTCCTTTTTGATCCAGTGGCAGCAAAGGGTCAAGATTTGGACTTTGTCTTTTTCCTGCCAGTCTATAAGCACTTGCTTCATTTGATTTTGTACAGGGTTTGAAAACCCTGCACGAAGGCAGCTGCAATAGCTGGTTTAGCTTGTTCATTTGGGTATGGTACTTCTGAATGTTTATCACACTGCTTTAAGTTGACTCAAATAATCTGCAGGGGCATTCTCTTTATTTTGCCCACATGCCTGACACACTTTTGTAATTTAACAATGCTATCCTTTTATCTATTAGTGCATTTCTTGTGGGGGTGAAATTTGTTATTTTAGCCTTTTCAAGTAACTGTGTTCTTATTTCATTTGAAGTAACTTCCCAAAGCAGCTGATTTAAACCTGTCAAAGTAGGGTTGTAATAGTTTTTTTCCCCTTCCTTAAACCTTCATGAATGTTTTTTTCTTTCAGTTAAAAAATGTTTAGACATAGTATGCAAATCAGCATTAGCCCCACCCCCACTTTTATTTTTTTTAAAGGTGCCAAAAAAAAATCTTTTGCAGATTGTCCTGCCCTATTATGTGAGTGCTTGTAATGAGCCACAGGAGTGTCAAAAACACTAGTGCTCCTGTTGGAAAGGTAGAAGGTTGTTGAGAATGATAAGAAGAAAGAAAGAAAATTTATTTTAACTGCAAATGCCTGTTTTAGAGATGAGAGTTGAACAGGAGAACTAAGTTCAGAGGTACCAGTACCACACTGACCTTGTGGTCAAAAATGCAGAAGTCTGAGAAACAGCAGAATCTTGTACAGGAGCCACCCATACTGGTACATATTGGGGTGAAGTGCAGTAGCATTATCATCCTCTTTAGATGTCTCTGCTTTTTGGCCATTCTTAGTTTTTTTTTCCCCAAACCTGCTAAAACAGGATAAAGGGATCCCTTTTTACTGATCTGTACTGGTTTCTTAACATCTTTTACCTGGTGCAACAGTTGTTTCTTAGCATCCTGTAACCCCCTTAATGCTGACTCTTTTTCCTTTTAAGAGCTTCAGTATACCAAGAATAAAATACTGACATTTGTTACCAACTTACCTAATACCTTTCAAGTTCATGAATTTATTCCTATCATAAGTTTCATTTAATAGAAATACTCCAGTGGAACAATTCTTAGTAAGCTTAAACCAGTCATGCAAATACAACTTTCTTTATTTTAACTATGATACATAAAATATGCAGGTGTTCCGTTTTTACGGATTTAATCTTGCTTGCTTATCTTTGTTTCTCTCTCTCTCTTTTTTTTTTTTTTTTTAAGCGTACCTTACAGATCCTGGATCCTGGCTGTTTCAAGGAAAGAATAACAACTATATCAATCCACACAACATTCAGAGAGGGAAAGGTAGGAATTCTTTCATCATGCAGTGACAGTGGAGAGGTTTTGATCAGCCTTTTCCCACAGCACCCCCTTACTTTCATTGCAGCACAAGCTCAAAAGTTACAACTCCAGCATTGCAATTGGGATAATTGTGTCCAGAACTGACCACTCTTCCGGACCTTCTGAGGGTACTTTCACACATCACACCTGGACTTGATTTAACAACAGACTCACTTGCATTTCAACATGCTGTAGGCACATAAAATAAATTTGAATTAACTCTACTTTTAACTTTTCTCTTTCTCTCTCTCTCTTTCTCTCTGTCTCTGCAGTCATAACATCACACAACAACACAGACATCAGTCATACATTAAAGGGGCAAAAAGCAAACAGTCATACTTCTTACCTTTTTTTCCTGAGGGTACAAGGTGCCTTCTTGTGTTAAATTCTCTCTCTCTCTCTCTCTCTATATATATATATATATATATATTTATTTATTTTACATTTGTTAACTGGGCTAGTCTAACTGGATATATTTCCATTTTCAGTAGATGCCCGGGGAGAAAAGCTCCAGCAATTATAGAAATTACAACATTAAAAATTAAAAATTTAAAATTTAAAGAATTAAAAGTAGAAATTGACAGAAAAGGTTTTAATAAAAATACAAGGACTTGTGCTTAGAGATAGAAAGTATGCTGTACAACCAGTATTAATAAGATAGAAAAAGAAGTTAATTAATTAAGAGTAATTAATCTACTAGAGAGAGTTTATTGGCATATAATTTTGGGAGTATCAGTTAGTCTATCTTACTAGGAATTAGTATGTAACAAATGTATTAGGAGTGTTAGTAATTTAAGTGAGAAAAGTAGGAATTCGAAATTTAGGGAGCTATACTTAGTAAAGGGAAATGGTTAGTCAGGCTTACTACAGGGGCATAACCAGTGTGTTTGGAGGTGTTTTTTGAGGTTATGTTTAAAGAGAGGCAAGGAAGAAAGTAATGTTAGTTCGTTGGGCAGTAGGTTCCAGTGTTTTCCCACTGTGTAACAAAAAAGAGAGTCTCCAGCCAGGTTGTTAGACTTGCCTATGCAAGCAAGCAGTTTCTTAGAGGAGCGCAAGGAATTCAGATTTTTGTAAGGCTGGATGAGATTGGAAAGAATAGGAGTACTGTTGGGTTGGTAGAAAATCTTGTGGGCAATGGTGAGTTGGGGTAGTATCAGTTGGTTTTGAAGTTCAAGCCAGCCTAGTTGCCTTAGATTCAGACAGTGGTGAGTTCTAAAGGTGTTACCAGTGGCAAATCTGGCAATGGAATTATAGGAATTTGCTAGCTTGGTAATATTATTTTTCTTTAGGTTAGTATATATGGGTGAAGCGTACAGAAGTGTAGAGATTAAGTGTGAGTGAGCAATTGTGGTTCTGGCTATAGGAGTTAGGAAAGGTTTGATCTTATATAATGAGCCTATTTTTCTGTTGACAGTTTTAATAGTATTATTTATGTGGCAATCAAAAGTCAGGTTATTGTCAATAGTTATTCCTAGCAGTTTAGTGGTTGTGTCAGGGAGTATAATAGTACCATTATTGGAAATAACAGAGAAGTTTATGTGTGCGGATTTGTTTGTGGGTGTAAAGAGAAGGAGCTTAGTTTTTTTAGCATTGAGAAGGAGGCATCTATTTGTAAACCATGTTTCTACTATGTTAAATACTTTCTGGGTTAGAGAATGTAGTTCTGAGGGGGAGTTTGCTGTGCATACTAGCGTAGAATCATCTGCGTATTGTATGCAAGTGGCTTGGGGGATTGCTGTGTGGAGTTCATTGATAAATAGTGAAAAGAGAAGTGGTCCTAGAATAGAGCCTTGAGGGACTCCGAGGGTAACTGGCTGAAGGGATGATATGTTGTTTTGCCAGAGAACTGCTTGTTGCCTATTGCTCAGATAAGACCTAAACCATTTAATAGTCTGACAGTCAAAGGAGAGGGACTTTAGAATGTTGATGAGAAGGGCATGGTTGACCATGTCAAAAGCTTTTGAGAGGTCGATAAAGAGAGCAGATGAGAGGTTATTGTTGTTGCGGTTTCTACTAATGGTATCTATAAAAGATAGCAGGGCAGTTGTGGTACTGTGTGATGGCCTAAAGCCATGTTGACAGTTATCTAGAATGTTGTGTTGAGATAAATGATGTAGTAGTTGTTGGTGCATGCATTTTTCCATTATTTTGGCTAAAGTAGATAATAGAGCTATAGGCCTGTAATTAGAGTAATCATTTGAATTGCCACCTTTATGTAGGGGAATAATATGGGTGATTTTCCAAATGCCTGGAATGATTCCTTCTGTAAAGGTTCTGTTGATGAGGATGGATACAGGGTATGCAATTACCTTAGCTGCTTTTTGCAAGTATTCTGATGGTATTTGGTCCGCAGAAGGTGTGCAGGGCTTAAGTTTCTGGATGAGTTTACAGATGAGAGTAGTAGAGATAGGTTGCAGTTTAAATGTTGGTAGTGGAGGTAATGTTGTGGCGTGAAGGCTTGAGTTGTCTGGGATTAGCTGACTGGCTAGTGTTTGTATGGTCTCTGTGAAGAAAGTATTAAATGTATTGGCTGTTTGTAGGGGGGTATTAGGATCAGCCTCAAGAGGGGTAGGTGTATGAGCGTGTCCAGGGGACAGGAGTTTGTTTATGCTAGACCAACATTTTTGGGGATTGTTTTGATGGTTTTGTTGTAGTTTACAGTAATAGTTCTTTTTATCTGTAAGTATTGCCTTTTTTGTATTATTTCTTAGTTGCCTAAAATTTTGTTGATCAGAGGTAGTTTTGTTAGCCCTCCATTTAGCCCAAGATTTGCTCCTTAGTAGAATTTTTTGCCTGGTTTCTTTGGAAAGCCAGGGGGCTGGTTTGGATTTCATTCGGATCGACCGTTAGGTGCATGTTTATCAAGAATGGATAAAAAAGTAGAGTTTAGATATTTTATAGCCTCTTCAAGTGGTAGAGTTTTTAAAGGGTACCAGTTACAGGCACTAAGTTAATTTTGGAATGATTCTGGGCTAAAGTGTTTATTGGACCGCGCAATCCTAAAAGTGGGGGGTTTAGGCAGGTCATGTTTTTGTCTTATGATGTAGGTCAACATATGATCACTTAAATCGTCTGGGAGAGTGCCTACCTTATAAGCTTGCTCCTGTCTATTTATTAGTATCCAGTCTAAGGTAGTCTCTTTTTTGTTTGGTTTATTAATTCTGGTCGTGGAGGTGATAGCTTGATTAAAGCCATGCAGGTTAATGTGAGAAGTGGGGTTATCTGTATTGGCTTTGTTCCAGTCAGTATTAAAATCACCTAGTATTACTGTTTCTTGGGGGTAAGTTGAGGATGCCCAGTTTAATATAGCTTCAATTGTGCTGATATTATTGCCGGGAGGTAGGTAGATACAGATGAGGTATAAAGCTTTGTTAGGGTTGATTTGAAGTTTGGTGACTAGGACTTCGGCATTACTATCCTGAGGAGGGTTATATGGGAGTGTGGAGATGTGAAATCCATCTTTAAATATAACTGCTAAGCCCCCTCCCTTACGTTTTATTCGGTCTTCTCTAATGATATTGTAGCCTTGGGGGATAATTTCGTTGTCTTTGGTTCCTGGTTTCAACCAAGTTTCTGTCAGGCAAAGGATATCAAAGGAGTGAATATCTAGAAGAGCATGGAGATGAGCTACTTTATTGTTAAGGCTACGGATGTTTAGATGTCCCATAAGGAGTGAGTTGGGGAGTTTAGGCTGGGCTGTTAGGGTAGTAGTATTGTCAGGGCCAGGGTTTGGGTGGATGTCACCATCTAGTAAGGAGAGATTGAGAGGTTTTGTTGCTGCATTGTATTTTAGGTAAAGTAAATATTTCTCTCTTTTTATAGTATGATTATTATATTTAGAGTGGGAGACTCTGTGGAATTTGGGTAGTAGATAGCTGGGAATGGAAGTGATATTAGTGTGATTGCAAGTGAGTATGGGTGTGTGAATTATTGTTTGTTTTAGAGAGCAGTTGAAATGGTAATATTGCAGTTTTTCGAAAAAAGTGAGGAGGTAGGTGGAGGTAAGGATAGTAGGAAGTATAGCTAGGAATATTAATTTGGTTAAGGTAGTCGAAGCCATTTTCACTGAGATTGAGATTAGGAAGTGTTAAATGGGAAGGATTAAAATTTGTGAGTAGTGGAAGTAAGTAGTGGAAGTAGATAAGGAGGGTGTAGAGAGGAGGGAGTTAGTTCTTGTTAAGCAGTAGAGGAGGGCTATGGTAATGTAGTCAAAGTAGTGGTGTATTGTAATAGGGAATGAGTAAGGGTGTGTCTGATTAGTTTAAATGGAGGTATGTGTGATTGGGTGGAAGTTGAGGAGGGAGTGGCTAAGTAAGTATAAGTGTAGGACCACTGGGGGTGGGTGGGATTTGGGGGTAGGGTAGAGGAGCGGAGTGAGCCCGTAGGGCGAACAGAGCGGGTAGACACAAGGAAGAAGACAGCAGGACAGAGAGAGGAAACAATCAGTCAGGATAAAGGTAAGTATGGAGGGAGCTAGGTAGGAAGGTTAAAGTGACTGTAGGTGTATGCGTGAGGGAACAGACAAGTATCGAGAGCTGGCTGGGGGGTAGGACCGATAGTAAGTAGCGAAAGAGGAAAGGTGTTATATTGAGATGTTATAGTAAGTTGGAAGGAGAGATGGAAGGGAGGTAGTAGTTGGTGAATACTGCCACCTAGTGGCCAATCTCTGTAGTAATGGGGAGAGGAAGCATTAAAACAATGAAATAGATGAGCAGGCAGTCCAGATATAAGGAAGAAAAAAAAAAGGCCGGGTGAGGTAGGAAAAGGGGATTTCAAGTCAAGAGGGTATGGGGTAAGCTGCTGGGTGTTCAGGCCGTAATCCTACACTAACACCAGGAAAGTGGTAGAGCAAAATTCACAAGCAGAGTAACATCAGTTATAGCAGCATATTACATACTTTCTTTCACCCTTTTAGTTCACTTCTGTGAGAAAGGTAGGACTTCTCTTGTATGGTGGCAGGCAGAGAGGGAAGGCAATAAGCCTTAAGAGTGGCCTTGAAAATCCAGTAGGGCTGGGCCAGTACACCCGTTTATCTGGGTAAGTAGGGTTGTAGTGTTTCTTTCACCCTTTTAGTTCACTTCTGTGAGAAAGGTAGGACTTCTCTTGTATGGTGGCAGGCAGAGAGGGAAGGCAATAAGCCTTAAGAGTGGCCTTGAAAATCCAGTAGGGCTGGGCCAGTACACCCGTTTATCTGGGTAAGTAGGGTTGTAGTGTTTCTTTCACCCTTTTAGTTCACTTCTGTGAGAAAGGTAGGACTTCTCTTGTATGGTGGCAGGCAGAGAGGGAAGGCAATAAGCCTTAAGAGTGGCCTTGAAAATCCAGTAGGGCTGGGCCAGTACACCTGTTTATCTGGGTAAGTAGAGTTGTAGTGTTTCTTTCACCCTTTTAGTTCACTTCTGTGAGAAAGGTAGGACTTCTCTTGTATGGTGGCAGGCAGAGAGGGAAGGCAATAAGCCTTAAGATTGGCCTTCAAAATCCAGTAGGGCTGGGCCAGTACACCCGTTTATCTGGGTAAGTAGGGTTGTAGTGTTTCTTTCACCCTTTTAGTTCACTTCTGTGAGAAAGGTAGGACTTCTCTTGTATGGTGGCAGGCAGAGAGGGAAGGCAATAAGCCTTAAGAGTGGCCTTGAAAATCCAGTAGGGCTGGGCCAGTACACCCGTTTATCTGGGTAAGTAGGGTTGTAGTGTTTCTTTCACCCTTTTAGTTCACTTCTGTGAGAAAGGTAGGACTTCTCTTGTATGGTGGCAGGCAATGAGGGAAGGCAATAAGCCTTAAGAGTGGCCTTGAAAATCCAGTAGGGCTGGGCCAGTACACCCGTTTATCTGGGTAAGTAGGGTTGTAGTGTGGGAGTGAGGAACAGCATGGCCAGGAGCACGCAGCAGCCATGAGGAGATCCAGGGATTTATATATATATATATATATATATATATATATATATATATATATATATATATATATATATATACACACACACACAGTAACAATTTGTCCTCAGTTACTGTGGGATCTGCCCTCAACACAAGGCACCTCCTTGTGTTTATTTTACATATTAATAAACTTTTCGTTATTTCTTGTGGGAACCACCCACTATTACTTTTACATACAATGAATAAGCAAAGTTCTGTCATTCCACAAGGCAGCAGACACCGCATACCTAATAAGCATCTCAGTCATTCAACAAACATGTACCTCATATGCTTAAAAGCAAAGTCAGTCATTCAACAAAACAGTACACATTATATACTTAGCAAAGTCAGTCAATCACAAAACAGTACACAGTATATACTTAAAATCAGTCAGTCATTTAACAAAATAATAAACACAGTACCACCATTACTTTGAACTGCAGTTTTCTAAAA
This sequence comes from Protopterus annectens, assembly GCF_019279795.1. Classification (NCBI taxonomy): domain Eukaryota; kingdom Metazoa; phylum Chordata; order Ceratodontiformes; family Protopteridae; genus Protopterus; species Protopterus annectens. Next base: position 452,477,993 of record NC_056727.1, read on the forward strand.
GAGAGGAAAGAAAGAAAATTTTTTTCCAAAGCCATTTTACCATCTCTAGCTTATATGTTTGCACACCCTGAATAGTTAAGTGCCCGATCTCTGACCATTTCATACAAAACAGTGTGGAATTCACAGAAGAACTTTCTATGCTGAGCCCTCATAATTCATTCCACAGCGTTCCGCAGCAAGATCAAAGGTCAGATTGCAAGCAGGGCACCAAAATGTTAAAGTGCAGTTTAAAATATACATAAATAACATTAATTACCTTTAGTCTTGAGTCAAGCATAACTCTTCAGGATGTGCAAAACATATTCCTTTTTATTTAAATCCACATATGTCAGGACTGGGAGACTATCTTCACAATTAAAAAAAAAACAGTCTCATCAAGCAGTAAAAATACACAGTTTTTATTTTTTATCAGTATCATGCATGCAGAATATTGACGTTGACCAATAGGATTTCTGCAAACCCTCATGCTTCTCGCTTAGTGCTACACATAAACACTTAACAATCCTGTTTTTAATAACAATGTTTTAGAAGAACACACGCCATATGGCTTGTTAATCAGTCTTAACCATGTATATTTCAGAACCTGTAACATTCTAACTCCCCAACATTCCTTGTAACTACCCATTCCAGCATGGGAAGGTCAGGGCTTACATACAGTGTGCTCTTTCTTGCTTTCAGAAACCAGTCATTATAACATCCCTTAACCCCTTCAACACTTTCTTTACCTTCAGTCATATGTTAATACACTTGTAGCTTGATATTAGAATGCAGTTGTGAAACACTCAGAACTACTTTGTGGTTTGCATAACTATTATCTATACTACATATTTTTAACATGAGCAAATATTAAATAATTCATCAAACATGTTTGTGAAGAAATTGTTAGTTAATATTCATTGTGTATAGAATAATCAAGAGAGATGCATTTTTCTCTAACAGCTTCTACCAGAAAATTTTATAAATTAAAGAGATGTTTGATATGGGCTCACCAAAAACATTTGGACTCTTTTACAGCTCCTATCCCTGCAGTTTTAAACTTTCTTGCTTCAATTTTCAAAACATGGCAAGTTTTTGTATTATTAAGGTGCAGCTGGCTGGCATCTCAAATTATAACATTGGGGACAATTCATCTCTTGCTTCATCTAAAATATGTGACACCTAACTCAGGGGTATCTTTTTACTTAGACCTCCTATAAAGGACCCCACTCCTCCTTGGGACTTAACCATAATGTTGTCCAACCCCCCTTTGAACCTTCAGCCAATGTAGACTTAAAATATCTTTCCTAGAAAACTGCATTTTTGATAGCCATCACTTCAGCTAGAAGGGTATCTGAATTGCAGGCATTGTCATCCAAACCCCCATATTTGATTTTTCATAAAGGTAGAGTGACCTTGCATACCAGTCCTTCCTTTTTGCCCAAAGTTGCCTCCGAAAACAATATGACTCTGGTCTTCAACCTACCAGTTTTCTTCCCCAATTTCCAAAACAAGGATGAATGTACTCTTCATCTTATTGACGTTCATAGATAGCTACATTTTTATCTAGACAGAACAAATTTTTTTTCGAAAAACTGACCAGCTGTTTTTTTTATCTCCTTCTCAAATGTTAGAATGGGAAGGCCAGTATCCAAAATCACTTGGCTAAATGGATAACAGATTGCATACCTTGTGTATATTCTTCTAAAGGTATCCCTCTAGCTAGGCATGTCAATGCTCATTCTACTAGATCTATGTCTACATCTCAAGCCATCTACTCCAGAGTTTCAATAGAGGACATTTGTGCGGTTGCTGCTTTATCAAACTCCCATACTTTTGTTGCACATTAGAAGTTGGATATTGTTTCTAGAAGTAGAGCTGCTTTGGTTCCGCAATGCTCAGCAATACTCTTCCATGATGGCCACCTGAGGTTACTGTAGCTGGGGACTCTATCCCACAGGTTGAGGAAGGAATGAAAACATCAGATAAAGAGGTTATGTACAAACCCTAACGTTCTATCTGTGTTGTCCATTTTCATTCTCCCTTAACCTTCCCTCCCTCCACCCCACCATCCTTTATGGGAAGACTTACACAGGTGTTCCAGGAACCACTGTTCCTTTTGAGCTCCTGATTCTGTCTGTTGTCTATCTTATGATAATTTTCTATTTATACATTTATGTATTAGTCTTATGCAGCTGCAGCATACTTGATCTGAGGTAATTTGGAGGATGGGGCATTGTGGGTAAGGGAGGAGCTCGAGAATCAGTGGCTGAGTTGGATCCAAGGTTCAGAGCCAAACCAACAGGTTGAGGAAGAATGAAAATAGACAACACAGATGGAACATTATGGTGAGTGCATAACTTCTTTATGCTTATCAATTGAGTCAGTCAACCCACTGCAATCTTAAAAGTTACAGAAATTTGGACCAAAGTTGTTATTTATAATTAACCTAAATAACTTGGGCAAGCTTCCTTTGTAGGTCAGTTTACCTTCAGTGATAGCACTCATATACTGATATAATGTAGGAATAACATTCTGTTCTTTTTCACTCATATTAATTACAAATTCTTTTAATTTCTTACTTATGGATAATATTAACTGATTGATCTTTCAGTAAACATTGTGGTGACTTAGCATTTCCTTTTTCAAAGCAGTCAGACCATAATCATCATCATCTCCTTTATGTTTTTCTCATTAAGAGTCACAACAGTGGAACAATGGTCCACAGAACATTTGGCAGTGGAGTTTTATTCTGTCAAGTTGCCAGCCTGGCACCCAGTGTTCCACAGAAGGCACACACATGCATGCAGTCATACCTAGGGCCAATTTAGAATATCCAATCCACCTGCAAGCATGTCTTTGGGATGTGGGACGAAACCAGAGCACCCAAAGGAAACCCACACAACCACAGGGAGTACATACAGTCTCCACACAGAAGGCACCTCAGCCAAGACTTGAACCAGAGAACCTCTTGCTCTGAGGTTGCAACGCTAACCACTTCACCGCCATGGCCAGCCAATCAGACCATAATAATAATAATCCATTTCTTTTTAATACATTTATGTTTACATTGTTCTGAGTTTCCATAAATCAAGAGGTGTGTGCAGTGGAAAAACATAATTTCCATTTTAAAATTAACAGGGTTTTAAAAAGCATATTAGAATTTATTTCATATGTGCAGAGTCTAAAATTAAAAGGAATTTCCTTCAACCCGATGAAAGGATTGTTGCATACTAATAATTTATCGTATTTGATAAACTTATAAGAATTTAGTATAGTCTGTTCCTGAATGGTTTTCCCTTGGCAGTATAAGTTGAGTCTAACCATAGTATAATAGACGTAAAATTTGCAGCAATGAAATAAGACTCTACATGTGGGAAGGTAATACCACCCTACCCCCATAGTCTTATATGATTTCTATACACAATTCCCAGCTTTTTAGGGTACCAAAAGAAGGAAATTAACATTTTTCCATTTTCTTTACAAGTTTTTTTGTCAGGTATTAAAGTTGTTGAATGCAATATAGATATGATCTTCACCCATCTTCAAATGTAAAAAACTCATTACATTTTTAATAAGAAGTGACACTTCAGACATTTTTTCAAAATTTGATTAATAATCTTACTTGCATCTTGATAGATTTTCATTCCTAAGAATGTTAATTGTTGTCCTTTCCATTATATTTTCTTTAAACTTGCTATCTAGTAATTAATTGTTTTACTTTTATTATTATTAAATTTCAGCAGTGATATTTCTTGAAGCTTTTCAATTTCCTCATCTGTTTCTTCAGTTGAATAATTTAAATCTCCTGTAGTTAGTAAAATATCTGCAGAAAGATATGTTTTAGATTGACAATCCTTAATCAAAAATCCATCAAATTTTATCATTGCTTCTTATACATTTGGTTAAGGGTTCAATAACTAATGCAAATAGTAGAGGAGACAAGGGACACTCTTGCTTTGTGCCTTTGTTTAAAGTAAATCTTGAAAAATGTAAGATCCAATTTTAATATATGCTTTGGAATCTCTATGCAAGTTTTTTTATTATTATTACAATTAATTTATTCTGGTAATGCTAATCCTTCTAAAGTTTTAAATAAGTAGTTCCAGTCTGCAGAATCAAAAGTTCTCTTGATATCTAATCTAATTAGGGCCAGTTTTTTGTTAATTCCTTTTGCTAAATTTAAGATTGATACTACCCTTTTAATATTGTCATGTGTTAATCTACTAACTATAAATCCTGGTTGATCTTTGTTACTTAATCTACTATATCTCTTAATCTTGTAGTGAAGATAGAAGCAAATATTTTATAATATACATTTAATAAAGAAATACATCTATATGAAGAAACTAACTTATTGTCATTTCCTTGCTTAAATATAGGTGAGATTATAGAAAAATTCTATGAGGGAGGAGTTATTTTGTTACTCTGAATTATCTTGAAAACTAAATTCCAAAATATTTAACAGAAGCAGACTATATAATTCCATACTTAAATCATCTAACCCTGGAGTTTGCCATTTCCCCTTTTTAATGCTTCATTAACTTCTATTTGGATAATAGACTTATTCAACAGAGATACTTGGGGATCATTGCATTCATTAGTAGCATTTTTCTTTATTACAAAATTGATACATATTTAATCAGGATTATTATTTTTATCGTTATTAAGATCCTTATGAAATTTAAAAAAAATGTTAAGCATTTTATCTGTCTGAAGTAAGCTTATTTGTTTGAGGATGGATTTTGGATATTGATTTGTGTCTTTTTGCATAATATCTTACTTCTGTTAGCTAATCTGTGAAGGGTTTTTGGAGTCACTGCATAAATGTGCAGGTTTAATTTTTTCTGAACCTTTCTCCACTTTGTTAAAATTGTATGATATTTAGTCATTAATTTTTAATGGCTTCAGTATTATCTGATTTCATTGTTTTTTTTTGTTCAGACCTTGCTTTATGTATGCCATCTTGTATTTCTAACAACTCTTTATCCCACTCTTTCATTTTATTACTAGCCAATCTTCCCATTATATCTTTAATATGCATTTTTAAAGAACCCCATAATATAACTTTACTAACCTGACCATCATCATTCAAAGATAAAATATTCTCAATTTGTTCCTTAAGGTAACTCTTAAATTCTTTTACTCTCATCATGTGTACTGGAATTCTGTTAATAATCTGACAATTGATATATTAATACTTAGTGCATTATGATCAGATAAAGGACAAGGAATGGCTTTTAAATAATTAACTTTATTAATTAAATCTGTGGAAGCAAAAATCCTATTAGTTCTAGTTTGTGTTCCGTGTGCATAAGAATAATGGATGAAGAACAATGAGTTATCTTCTTCTTTTACTATTAAATCAACTAGATCATTATCACTAATCCATCTGTTAAGAGCTTTAGCTGATGCTAGAATTTTTAGCTTTCTTCTGTTCACTTCTATTTTGTATACGAGATATGCAGTTAAAATTTCCAGCTAAAATTAAAACTACCCTTCCAGTGACTTTATAATAAGTTTATGTAATCTGTAACCACTCTTGCATCTATTCAAGGGATCCAATGAAAAATTAGCTAATATATGGAGTTTGCCATTATATTTAGTTACTAAAAATGTATGCATTCGTTTGGGGTCATCAATAGATTCCATGACCCTAGGCATTAAAGTAGATTTTCTTCAAAGTGCAGCAGTTCCTCTCCTCTTTGTTAAAAGGAGTAGATAATATATTTTATAACCTAAGTTATTTAAAAGGAGTAGATAATATATTTTATAACCCAGGTTAATTATCGTTATCAAGTGAGTCTGTTGCAAAAATATAATGTATCCTGTATTTAATGTAAATATCTCATTAATGATTTCCTTTTGTTGCCATTATTTAATCCATTTACATTAATGGATAATAATTAAAACTATCCACATTGTGCATTTGAGAAGATTTCTCTTCCCAAGAGGTATGGGAGTGTGACACTTTTTTTCCCAGCATATTAATGTAGTTGTATATAAAACTCTAAAGTATTCCTCTGACACTATCTTAACATTCCACATTTTTTTGAATTCTTCCTTTCTACAACTGAACTACTAAAACTCATAAGTAAAAATAGAAAGTTATCTACAACTGTAACTATATATTATTATTATTATTATTATTATTATTATTATTATTATTATTAAGACAACCTACAATGGATATCAAAGTTCTTAGTTTGCCTATCAAATAGACAAACTATGGTGCTACCTTTCTACCTACCAATACCTAAAATGTCATTAAAAACTAGTCAAAAGTTACCGTAACTTACAAATAATTAAGATTATATATAAGTTAAAAAAGGGACTAGTAACTTAGTTGTATATTTTGCCATTTAAAACCATTTCCATCCATTACTACATAAAGGTTTAATAATCCACTTCTATTAATCACAAATAATCTGACAGTTTAATACATATGAATTTATGTAATAGTAATATAATTATTTCTTAAATATTCCTAAATTATTTACTCATTTAATATTTTAACTAAATCGCTAAATAAATAAGTTGAACAGAGTGGGACATGAAGAGATAAAGATATTGAACATACAGGTGACAGGCGATCTTATCTTAAACTATTACACAATAGGAAAATTAATGCACATATAGATGAAAGATATAAATTAATTTTAAAAGTACAGATGTCTATATCTTAAATTTGTGTAACACTCTTAATATGGTAAATATCAAAATATCTAAAAATCCTTTGACTCATTAATTCATAAAAAAATGCATATTACTAAGGTCAAAGAGAATATTTTGCTGTTCAACAGAGCCAAAAAATATTTGCAGCCTATGTTATACCTAAAAGTTACAATTTGCTCAATTCAAACTACATTCTCCCTTCCTGGGTTTAAATATCTTGAAAAATCTAATGTACTTTGTATCAAAATTAATGTATGGTCTCAGAAATAAAACACTGAAATTACAGTTCTGACTCATAAAATGAGTTATTTTAGGTAGTCTTAGTGAATCAAATAACATACAGTATGCAAAGAGCTTCAAAGTTCATGTGACTCTAGTTCATATTTCAGCTTTCATGATCTCAAATATTTTATGGGATTTTCTATGCACATTGTATGAGATTTTATACATTCACATTTCTCCCATATGTATGTGTATGTAATATATGTCTTTCTTATAAGCAATTTGCTGTTCATTATATTTTTTGTGAATTTTTCTGTCTTGTTTGCCTACTGATGTTCAGCCTTATTTTATAGAACTTGCATTTCTAAAATCTCCCATCAAAGAGCTATTTGATTATCAGCTCTTGATTAGAGATCTCAGTACGTGTATATATTTCTTAACTTACTGATAGTACTCTTTTATTAATATTACATCAAAGACATCTCATTCCTCATATATCTGCCTATTATTCATAAGGTGTTTACCCTTATTAATTCCGGTACTGTATGCATTGTTGACTGTATAAAAAATAATTCCTGCCTGGCTAATTTAGATGTGTGCCTTTATCAGTTGTGCACTGTTGTTCTTGACTGAGTTTCACATCCTGACATTAGTATGTAATTACAACATGTGAAAATAACTCATAACATACAGCAGCTGATAATTTCTTCTGTAAGTTTCTCATTCTTCTTAATTTCTTTAAATGTTACTAATCAGTAACAAACATTTAATTTACTCTTTCCCATTAATATATACAATTAGGTTTAATAATACTGCAGCATAAGCTATTGACATTCAGTAAAATGCAAGCAAATGATGTCAGAAACAGCACAACATATAACATTACTATAGCTTTTGTGTTTCCAATTCTTCACTTCTTATTAAATATTTTTGTTATATTATTTTGAAAAAATTTGTTGCATGCGCACTTGAAGTTCAAATCTCTACTTGTCACAACCACAGTTAAGGCACCTCGTACTTTCACAAACATCAGTGATGAACTTTGAACTCTTCTAGGACCTGAATTTTCATCAGCACACAGCTCAGGAAATGGTCAGGAAGTAAAGCAAGTAAAAACTCATGCAGTTTCATGCAGCTCAAACATTCTTTTCATCTTGAGCTTTTTAAAGTGTTAATTGCTTCATAATTGACCTGTGAAATGAATGTGTCATACAGGAACAAAGAAAACATGGTTGCCAGAACTTTATCACTCCTAATTAGCATATAACTTGGATCTGACATTCAGTTAACCTAGCAATGCACAAACTAAGTAAAGTTAAAATAAATAAAATACAATTCTTAACTTACATAGGCTTATAGTTACCAATTTTATTAATCACAATTTAATGACATTTTCTTACAGGGAATATTTATCATTTACAAATGTATTTATAAGTTCAGTTTAAATGAAATAAGTGTTTCACTATAAATATACTAAGACTATCTTTTTATATTCCCTATCATGTAAAATGCTTTAATTTTATTATTTTATTTATTTATTTCCAGTGTGATGACTGGGGAAGTCCACTGGGCCAACCAGAGTCCGTTTTTAGTGGCGGCCCGGGGAGAAAAGCTCCAAAAGCAGTTAACAGAATATAACATAAGTAAAGTATCAAAATCAGGGAGTATATGTTTAAAAAACACTATGTTACAATAAAGATAAACTCAAAAGTAATACAGATAATATAATTAAAAGTAAAAAAGTGTTTATACAAGTTCAGTGTTTGTTCTAACAATAATGTTAGTGAAGGGAAGTTTATTTATTTTACATTTGTTGACTGGGATAGTCCAACTGGATATATGTCCATTTTCAGCAGAGGCCCGGGGAGAAAAGCTCCAAGATAATAATATACATTGAATATTTAGTAAAAGCTAGTTTCACTATGTGTGAGGTATTAACTGGATATTGTCCACTTTTATTAAGCATCTATTTGGGTTGTTTGATTCTGATCTCCTGCCAAGGAGTGTGTCATATAACATTGCTTACTGTACTCATTTCCTTGTTTCACTTAAAAGAAAGTTACTGTTTGTCGTTTTTGCATTTAAGTTACCTGTAACACATTGCATTTAAGTTACCTGGCACTTGCTCACTAAAGGCACTTGCTCACTAAAGCAATTATATAAGTCAGCACTAAAAATTAAAAGCACTACACTCTCACAAAGTCCTCTTGAGTACCTTGTTCCTCACTGGCCCTTTTTTTTCAATTATAAAGGAATTCCCAATACTATTCTAGCATGTCCAAAGGTCAGTTGTCAATCTTCTCTCCAGTCCAGCTGGTGAATCCGGGAATCTTGAGGCAATGTTACAACTGCCTCATGTACACAGACAACCCTCTCCTCCTCCCAACAAATTCCAACACATGTGAGAGATGCATCCATATAGCCAAACTGGAGGCTAAGCTCTCTCAACTCAGTACTGGCGTAACCAGTCAGGAGGAGAAGGAAACCACACTCAATACAATTCCAGTCTCACATAGACCTACCACGACAGCAAACCAAACACATAAACACACAAAAACATACTAGGAGGCTCTAAATAAAAATCTGCCTAAGCAGCAGAGACCTCCAAAGCAGACACCCAAGCAACCGCTACCCCAAAATAAAACACGTGCAACACATAGCTCACAAAGCCAGTGTGCCGAACAGTCACAGCCCTTAAGGCTAAACAACACACCTGATACACTTGTAATAGGTGACTATATCGTCAGGCACACTGACGTCCCACTCACCAGGCTGAACAAGGAGAAGGTCACAGTGAGCTGCCTGTCAGGCGCTAGGATCCGCCACATAACACAAGCACTCAGGTCACTCCAAGGCAAGTACAAATATGACTCAGTCATTGTCCATGCTGGTGTGAATGACCTGAGAAGTACCTCCCTGGACTACATGAAAAGAGACATAGAGGAGCTCTCTGAGCATGTGGCCCAGGCCCGGTATGACCCTGACCTTGAGTAGCATCTTACCCTCACCAAGAATGATGCCACAATATGAAGACAAGATGATCAATTTCAACAATTGGCTTAAGTATTGGTGTCATTCAAAGGGGATCCAATGCCTGTCAGCCTGGGATGACATGCTCGACAAGCCACGATGCTTCACTAGGGACGGCTTGCACCTGTCACCCCTGGGCTTTCGGATATTGGCAAAGGCTCTTGCTACCCCCATAGTGCCTTTTTTAGGCAAGGCTCAAAAGACAAACCCACCTCCATAGGTATCACAAGGGATAAGAAACTAAGAGTAATGCTACTCAATGCCAGAAGTCTAAACCTCAAGATGCACGCACTCGAAACTCTCCTTAGCATGGAGAACATCGATATCTGTGCAGTAACAGAAACCTGGTTCAAGGCTCCCGAGAGCACCCCAGCACTACCAGGTTATAACTCATACCATGCTTTTCGGCCCCAAAACTTGGACCGACCCACAAAAGGAGGGGGAGTATCAATATTTGTCAAAGATACCCACACCTCCAGGTTGGTGGCACAGCACGAAGCATCAGAAACTATCCATGTGCAACTAACAGTGGGTAAAACTGCCTTCCAGTTTATAGCCTGCTACAGACCACCCTCCCTAACCCAGCAACCCCACTCGGCCTTCCTGAGAACACTGGAAAATATGAAGGTCTCTCCAAACACCATTATATTGGGCGACTTCAACTACCCAAACATAGACTGGGAGCATTACTCTAGCTCCAACACCCTAGCCCAAAGGTTCCTAGAATTTATAAACGCAAATGCTATGGAACAACTTGTTACCACTCCCACAAGAGGGGAAAACATAATGGACCTGATCATCACCAACATGGGGACTCTATGCTCCAGACCAGAAGTGTATCCCTCACTGGTAAGATCAGACCATAAACTAATCTCACTGGATATTCACATCCCGACACCACCCCCTGCCCAGAAAACCACAGTGAAAAACTTCTCTAAAGCAAATTTCACACTCCTCAAAACCGAGGTGGAATCCTTCAAAGCCCCCGGGCCTGTGGAAAATACGGCCCAGACTGCAGAATCCTTTATAAACGCATTCTATGAACACCTTCAGGAATGCATGGATCATGCGATCCCAAATAAAACCAAGACCCAATCCTCCAAAGGCAGACGTCCTGTCTGGTGGACCCCAGCCATAAACAAACTATACAATAGAAGGAGGAAGCTACTAAATGATAGAGCAAAATTCCAAAAAGGGAAGGCATCTCTGATCATTATTAGCAAAAAACTACGGGCACTCATAAAATCATCTAAGGCCAGCTTCGAGAGAAAAATTGCACAGGACACTAAGAATAATCACAAGGCTTTCTTTAGTTATGTTAGGAACCTGGGTGGTAATTCCCAGATATATTCAGAATTAGTCCAAAATGACAAAAAATACACCGAACCCACAGACATTGCCAACATCCTAGCTGACAGGTTCAGCGCAAACTTCTCCCTCCCCACCAAAAGGGCAAATATCTATCCCAGCAGAGTGCTGCCCCTCTGACATCTCAGATGCTCAGGTAAGAGCCGCCCTCTCCAAAGCAAAAAAACATAGCATCAATGGGACCAGACGGTGTCCCGGGCTGCGTCCTACATGAACTCCAAGAAGAGCTAAACCCAAACATAAAACTACTGTTCAATCTCAGCCTTACTACAGGATATGTACCCAAAGAGTGGCGTACAGCAACTGTGGTCCCTCTCCACAAAGGTGGTGCCTCAACGGATCCTGGAAGCTATCGCCCCATAAGCCTGACTAGCTTGGTCTGCAAAGCTATGGAAAGGATCATCATGGACCTCATAAATAAAGATATTGGGGACCTACAGACACTGGATCCTACCCAGTTCGGCTTTGTTAAGAGCAGATCCTGCCTCTTAAACCTGATTGATTTATTTGAAACAGTCACCAAGGCCATTGACGAGGGGAAGGTGGTCCACACAGCCTACCTGGACCTCGCAAAAGCCTTCGATACAATACCCCACTCGGGCATTATAGATAAGCTCACCAGCTTAAATATAAACCCCTATCTCACTAGATGGGTTGCAAACTGGCTCAAGGACAGAACCCACATGGTTAGAATTGCTGGAGCCATGTCAGACTCCAAACCAGTTACAAGTGGCATCCCACAAGGCTCAGTCCTGGGACCTCTCTTGCTTGGTATATATTTCTCGGAGGTACAGGCCAACACGGAAGGACTGTGGCTGACCAAGTTCGCAGATGACTGCAAACTGGGTGCCATAATCGACTCTCCAGCCGACACAAGCATCCTCCAAAAGGGCCTCATAGAAACAGACAACTGGTGCCAGAGACATGGCCTCAAGCTAAATGCCAAAAAGTGTATAGTCATCCCCTTTGGCAAAAACAAAGTGCCCACAAATTACCACATAGGTGGTAATCCATTAAGTACAGAAGAAGTAATTAGGGACCTGGGGACCCAAGTTGATAGCAATCTCTCATTTGACAACCATGTGGCCAAAGTGGTTAGAAAAACATTTTATATAGCCCACCTAATCATGAAGGGATTCACATCTAGATCAGGGGAGGTCATCATGCCTCTTTACTCATCCCTCATCAGGCCCATAATTGAGTACAATGTCCCTTTTGGGATGTACCTTACCAAACACCTGCAACAACTGGAAAGACCCCAAAAGTACCTCACCAAGAGGATCAAAGGGCTCAAACAGATGCCATATGCTGCGCGATTAAAGAAACTCCAGCTCTACTCAGTGGCATACCACCTGTTCAGAGGCGATCTGTGCCTGACGTATAAAGCCATGTCCAACCCAGAATTAATGGACATGCTGCACCTCAGAAAATCCAAATCCCATCGAGCTACATGCTTGAGAGACTTGAACCTCAGCACTGAAATAAATAAGACATGCTGGAGGGACAGATTCATAACCCAGAGGCTCCCTTCACTCTGGAATAAAATCCCATTCCAGGTTAGGCAGAGTCCCTCATTGACTCTCTTCAAGAGGAATCTTGATGAGTGGATGGGAGATCGTAGGTTTACCCCGGGTATCACTTCTGTGTCACTGTTAGACAGAGGCACAGTATACTAACCTCAAAAAAGGGCATAGCAAAATTAATTCAAAATGGGTGGCGAAAGCCAAACACATTCTGGCTAGGCTTATAAATGCCCTAGGGCAGATAGCTTAGTATGAACCTATGAACCTATGAACCTATGTTTGCAGTTAAAAGCTTTCTCTAGAGGCTCCTTTATCTGTTTAAAACTTTCATTTAAAGGCTCACTGCTGATTTTCTGCTGTGAGAGACATTTCTGCAGTTTGTTTCCCACCCTCCATCCCTATTTGAATGCTGTTCTTATAGTTGGTGGCTTTGCAGTTGCCCATCCGTACTGTAAATCTGATCTGGGACACTCCTCCCAGTCTAGTGTTATTACCTCACTCTACCTAATACAGGGAGAAAATTTGAGAATGCCAATCCACTTAGTTTCTGCTCCTCCTTTCTCTCTTTCCACTAAAAAAAAAAATTCTAAGCTTGTTTCCTGCCTTTCCTGTGGGTAGTTTAGTCTGGATACAGATTTGCTGTGTCCAGGACTGTTTGTGGGCTTCTGATCCTCCAAGCCTTTCTGTGTTAGAGGGATGTCTTCTAGCTTAATTTTGTATCTTAGAACTAGCTAGTTTTTTTGTTTCAGCACTCGTCTGTTTCTTTGAGCTCAGCACTTCTTCAGAACTCATTGTAAGCACTAAATAAGCTACAAATTACTACAGTACTCAACTTTCCTCACTTGTCTAGAGGAAAACAGTTTCTAGTATGTAACAAGTAAGCACCTATCCAGGCATGTCTAAGGGTCAGCTCTCGGTGTTTTCTCCTGTCTACCTGATGAATCTGGGCATCTTGGGGCAATGTAGCAATTGCCTCATGTACACAGACAACCCTCTCCTCCAACCACCCAACACTACAACCTGTGAGAGATGCACTTATATAGCCAAACTGGAAGCAAAGCTCTCTTCATCCAAGACTAGACTAGACAGTCAAGAGGAAAAGGTAAACACTTGCACCACACCACACTCATCACATAGTCCCTCAAAACCTACACCATCAAAACACACACATAGAAACACAAAACACACACCTACATTCACGGAGGCTCTCAGTAAAAACCTGCTCAAGCAACAGGGACCTCCAAAGCATAAACACAAGCAACCTCCACCCCCTAACACAACCCAAATGAAACATAGCCCACAAACTCAGTGTGCCACTCAACCACAGCCCATAAGGCAAAGCAACGTACCCAACACTCTAGTCATAGATGACTCTATAGTCAGGCACACTGATGTTCCACTCACCAGGCAAAACAAGGAGAAAGTTACTGTCAGCTGCCTGTCGGGTGTAGGATCCGCCACATAATGTATGCACTCAGGTCACTCCACAACAAGTACAAATATGACTCTGTCATTGTCCATGTTGGTGTGAATGACCTGAGACATACCTCCCTGGACTACATGAAAAGGGACATGGAGGAGCTGTCTGATCTTGTAGCCCAGGCAGGTATGACCATAGCCCTGAGTAGCATCCTGCCATCACCAAGAATGATACCACAGTACAAGGACAAAATGATTGACTTCAACAATTGGCTAAGCTTCTGGTGTTATTCTAAGGGGATCCAGTATCTGTCTGCCTGGAATGACACGATCGACAAACCACAATGTTTTGCTAGAGATGGCCTACACATGTCTCCCCTGGGATTCCGGATACTGGCTAAGGCTCTAGCCACCCCTATAGTGCCTTTTTTAGGCAAGGTTCAAATGACAAATTCACCACCATAACAGGTACAAGCAAGCAAAATCTGAGGGTATTGCTACTCAATGCTAGAAGTCTAAACATCAAAATGCACTCACTCGAGGCACTCCTTAAAATGGAGAACATCAATATCTGTGCAGTGTCAGAGACCTGGTTCAAGGCTCCAGAGAGTACCCCTGCATTACCAGGCTATAATTCATACCACACCTTTCGGCCACCTAACCTGGACCGAAACACTAAAGGCGGAGGTATGTCCATATTCATTAAGGATATCCACACCTCCAGGCTAGTTGCTCAGCATAATGCATCCGAGATTATCCAAGTGCAACTAACTCTGGGCAAGATCGCAATCCAAATTGTAACTTGCTACAGATCCCCCACCATGCCTCAGGATTCCCACTCCTCATTTCTTAATAAACTAGAAAATATTAGGGTACAACCTAACACCCTAATAATGGGCGATTTCAACTACCCCACCATTAATTGGGAAAATTAGTCATGCACCAACTCTTGTGCTCAACGTTTTCTGGAAATTCATAAATTCCAGTGACTTGGATCAACTTATTCACACCCCTGCCAGGGGCAGCAATATCCCAGACCTGGCAATTATCAACATGGGTAACTGGTGCTCCACACCAGAGGTCAATTCCTCGTTGGTCAGATCCGACCACAAGCTAATTACCCTAGACATCCACATCCCTCCCCCACTCCCATTAGGGAAACCATCATAAAAAATTTCTCCAAAGCCAACTTCACGCTTCTTAAGACAGAAGTGGCAAACTTCACGACACCAATGTTGACGGACAATAGAGGCATGACTGCTGAATCCTACACAAATGCACTTTATAAGCACTTACACGAGTGCATGGATCTTGCAATCTCTAACAGAACCAAGATGCTATCCTCCAAAAAAAGGAAGCCAATCTGGTGGTCCCCTGCCATAAACAAACACTACAGCAGAAGAAAGAAACTGTTGCAAAAAAGAGTAAAATCCCATGATTGGAAGAACTCCGTGGTCAGCCTCAGTACAAAGCTGAGATCCCTCATAAAATCCTCCAAAGCTAGTTATGAAAACAAAATTGCCACTGACTCTAAAGACAACCACAAAGCATTCTATAGCTATGTCAAGAATCTCAATGGCAACACACAGATCTGCTCTGAGTTACAGCACAATGGCACTAAATATACAGAACCAACTGATATTGCCAACATCCTGGCAGATAGGTTCAATGCTAACTTTACCCCCCTCTCATCCCCTAAAAGGCCCATCCCTATACCGGAAGAATGCAAAGTTCCTGCAATCCTGGCTGCACAGGTAAAAAACACACTCTCCAAAGCCAAGAACACAGCATCCATGGGACCTGCCAACATCCCAGGCTGTGCTCTACATGAACTACAGAATGAACTGGCACCCCACCTAAGTCAGAAATTCACGATCAACAAAGACAAAAATCCGTCACATAGAACCCCACCTAAGTACCATGTTCAGTCATAGCCTCACCACAGGCTATCTGCCCACTGAATGGTGCACAGTGACTGTTATCCCACTCCACAAAGGGGGAGCCACCGCATACCCCGAAAACTACCTCCCCATTAGCCTGATGAGCCTGGTCTGCAAGGCTATGGAACGTATCATCATGGAACTTATAAACAATGACATTGGTAATCTCCAAACTCTGGACCCCATCCAGTTCGGGTTTGTAAAAGGCAGATCATGTCTCCTAAACCTGATAGACTTCTTTAAATCGGTAACCAAACCCATAGATGAGGGTAAGGTGGTTCACACAGCCTTTCTACTCTGGAATTATAGATAGACTCACTAAACTAGGTATAAATCCCTATGTCACAAGATGTGTTGCCAACTGGCTCACTGACAGAACCCACACTGTGAAAGTAGCAGACTCCAAATCCATCTTCAGACCAGTGACAAGTGGAGTATCACAGAGTTCAGTCCTGGGTCCTCTTCTGTTTGGTATCTACTTCTCTGAAGTACAGGCTAACACAGAAGGTCTTTGGCTAACAAAGTTCGCAGATGACTGCAAACTAGGAGCCATAATCAAAACTCCAAAAGATGTGGACATCCTACAAAAGGGCCTCGCTGAGACAGATGTCTGGTGTCAAAGCCATGGTCTCAAGCTCAATGCTAAAAAGTGCATTGTCATCCCTTTTGGTAAAAACTCTGTACCCATGAACTACCATATAGGCGGTAGTGTACTTAACACCGAAAGTGTGATAAGATACCTTGGGCACAGGTGGACAGTAGTCTCTCCTTTGATAATCACATCGCCACAGTAGTCAGGAAATCCTTCTATGTGGTGCACCTCATCACAAAAGATTTCTCATCCAGGAAAAAAGAGGTCATTGTTCACCTCTACTCGTTACTCATTAGACCCATTATAGAGTGCGATGCCCCTTTTGATATGTACCTCACAAGACATCTACAACTGGAAAGGCTGCAGAAATATCTCACAAAGAGGATTACTGGCCTCAAAGAGATGCCCAACACAGACAGTCTCAAAAAACTGCAGCTTTACTCCATTGCATATCACCTACTCAGAGGCGATCTGTGCCTAGCACACAAAGCTATGTCAAACCCAGAGCTTTTGGACATGCTCCACTCAAAGAAATACCAATCCCTCCGAGCTACTTTAGGGACCTAAACCTTGTCACCACAATAAACAGAACATGCTGGAGGGATAGATTCCTGTCCCAGATACTTCTCATACTCTGGAACAAACTACCTATCTATATCAAACAAGGCTCCTCATTAGCATTCTTCAAGAAAAATCTTGATGATTGGATGGGAGATAGGAAATTCACCCCAGGGATCACTTCTGTGTCTCTGCTCGACAGTGGCACAGGAAAATAATTTTCTTGGGTGACGAAAGCCAGGGTACCTTTTGGCTAGGCTTATATAGGCCGTAGGTCCAATAGCCTAGTACCTACCTATGAACCTGTAAGCAATACCAGCATTTAGCACATATAGTACTAACTTATTATAAAACACTTTACAAAACATAACATTATTTTCAAAGCTATATATACATAACAGGTTTAAGACACATTGAGCAGCAGTTATACAATTGACCCTTCCTGTAATGGAGTGGTAGAAAAAAGTTAGAAGTAGTTGAAGGTAAGTCACCTAAGAAATAGAAAGGTCACTAGTCAGGGTTAGTGCAAGGACATAACCAATGAGTTTTGAAGTATTTCTTGAGTTTGTTTTTGAAATGAGTTAGTGAGGGTTCTAGGGTCAAGTCAGCTGGGAGTCTGTTCCATGTTTTTCCAACAGAGTTGGCAAACAGAGAGTCCCCAGCTGAGTAGTTGGATTTTTATGTTTGAACTAGGAGTCTAGTGGCCGGGTACTGGTGTAGGGACTGATAATATTTTTTAGTGCAGGTGTATTTTCTGGTTGGTAAAGGACTTTATGTGCCACTATTAGCTGGTTGAACTGCAGTAGGCTTGGCAGTTCAAGCCATCCTAGATGATTTAGGTTGTGACAGTGGTGTGTCCGGTAGGCTGTGCCAGTAGCAAATCTGTCAATGTGGCTATAGCAGGATAGTTTATTAAGATCTGTTTTGTTTAAGTTGGAGAATAGAGGTGAGGCATAGAAAAGGGTTGATAGCAGACAGGCAATTGCAGTTCTAGCAAGTGGGGTAAGGAAAGGTTTGATTCTGTAAAGAGAGCCAAGTTTTTTATTAATGGTTTTGATAGTTTGATTGATATGCGCATCAAACTTCAGGTTATCAACTATGACACCCAGTAGTTTAGTTTGGGCTTCTGGGGAGATGATCGTGCCATTGTTAGCGGTTATGTTGAAGGATGGCAGGGCGGTCCTGCATGTGGGGGAGAAGAGAAGCAGCTTAGTTTTGTTGGGGTTTAGGATTAGATGTTGATTGGAGAGCCATTTTTCCACTGTATTGAAGGTATTTTGGGTTAATGTGAATAAAGTAGCTGATGAGGTGTCAGAACAAATCAAGGTGGAGTCATCCGCATATTGAATGCAGGTAGCATCTGTGATGACTGAATGAAGGTTGTTGATAAAGATGGAGAAAAGAAGGGGGTCCTAGTATCGAGAAGAGCAATGGTAGTGCTGTGGCCAGGCCTGAAATCATGTTGTGTTGTGGTAAGAAGATAATTGTGTGTTGGGCATGGCAAGAGTTGGTGATGAATGCATTTTTCAAGGATTTTAGAAAGAGGTGAGAGAATAACTATAGGACGGAAGTTACTAGTGCCTCTGTTATTGATATTTTTGTGGTAAGGGGTGACAAAAGCTTTCTTCCAGAGTGAGGGGACATAGGCTCCTTGGATGGACCTGTTGATAAGAATGGAAATGGGGTGGGCAATGCTATCTGCAGCTATCTTAAGGAAGGATGGAGGCAGATTATCAGGAGTGTAGGAGCAAGGCGTTAAACTCTTTACATCCGAGTAATGCCTCCAGATGCATCTGCATTTAACTCCTACTGACGTCTCTAAGCGTCAACTATTTGTTTATATTTGCATCAATAATTCCAAAACCATGCTGTGTACAAGGTTTTAAAATTTTCTTCTTAAAGCTTACACAATGGCCAACTTAACTGCATCAATAATTGACCTCTATCTAGTGCAGGTAAACAGATGTTAACTGTTGAATTAAAAATATATAGTATCTGAAGAACGTGTAGAATACAAACCAGGATAAAGTATCCTCTCAAAAAACAAGTAAGTCCAAAAGCATATAAAGAGGATACACCACGACAATCGAAGCCAACCAAATAACTTCAAGAATATTCCAAAAACGAGGTTTATTGAAACAAAAGAGAACAGTGAGCGCTTTCACGTCCACAGGACGCTTCATCAGACTTAATTATATTTCACCATTGCACATTTTATATAGTATTAAAAGGGCTCCTATTGGATAGCTACTATAAAAACTTGGATAATAAAAAAAGCTTATTCATTGGTACACATAAAAAGGAGAGAATAACAATTCACATTCACTAACTACTAAAAATATTACAATATAGACATAAAGGCCTATATATAAAAAGACATATATATGTATGCACACAAAAACTGTTATTTAATCATAATAAACATAGTTAGGTATATAAATCCATCAATGTTTAAAAGGCTTATCTATTAAAAATGGTCTCAAAGAGACTTTATCATTGAGGCCATGACCCCTGTCTGCTGCTAACTTAATTATCCACTTCACTTCCTTCTTTTCTGTATTATTCCGCAAACATCCTAATCTTTCTGTACTGAAAATATGTTCCAGTACTAAAAAGTGGAAAACATGTGTGCTATCTCTCTGTAAGACATGATACGCTAGAGCGTTCATTTCATTCTCCTTATTAGTAGCATAAATATGTTCCCTGATGCGTTCTCTCAATGTTCTGGTGGTCATACTTACATAAAAACATTGACATTTCTTACATTGGCCTAAATAAACCACATTCCTACTTTTATAATCTGCATACTTATTAAACTCGTACCTCTTTTCTGTGTCTGGATGTATAAATTCATTAGAGTTTTTAATATAACTACATTGATTGCAGGTACGACAAGCATGTGTGCCTTTCCTTTGGGAAACTATGCCATCATGTCTACTATTCTCATAGCATAATAGTCTCTTTAAAGACTTGGTATTCTTATAGCTAAAAGCTGGTCTATCTCCCACTACTTTCATGATATTCTCATCAAGTTGTAGAATATTCCAATGTTTCTTAATAGTGTTAACCACAGAAGTATTGTTATTAGTATAAGAAATAGCTATCCTTTTCTTATTGTTAGCATGGTTGTACTTACTCCTGGGTAGAGACGTAGTCCTATGAATATAGGGTCTATCCTTTCCTTCACGTTCTATCCTATGTAAATCAACAAGTTCTCTCTTGTGATAGCCTCTATCTATAAATTCTGCTTCTATATTCCCTATGGCTTCTACAAATACTGAGTCATCACTAATAATTCTAGAGAAATGCGCGGCTTGATTTCTAACAATATTTTTATATATGTGTGGAGGATGCATGCTGTCTCTATGGAGTATAGCATTCCTTCTACAAGATTTATGAAAAACCTCTGTTGTAAGTCTCCCATTTTCTTTCCTGAGTAAAACATCTAAGAACTCAATTTTTACTTGTGATGTAGTACTGGTCAGCTCTAAAAATGTGGTGGTACCATTAGCACATGTAATAAATTCCTGAAGGGTAGTTAAATCCCCTCTCCAAATTAAAAACACATCGTCCACAAATCTTCTATAGCATCTAATATACTTAGAATAGATTGCTTGTTCTAAAATATAAGTGGACTCCCAATATGCTAGAACCAGGTTAGCATATGAGTTGGCACATGATGTGCCCATTGCTACACCCTTAACTTGAAGGTAGTAGTTGCTCTGTGATGTAAAAACATTATTTGAAAGCACCAAATCCAACAGCATAGTAATCATAATAACCTTGTTGTTAGGCATGTCATTATGTAGTAAAAACAACCTCAAGTATTCTATCCCCACATCATTAGGTATACTCGTGAAAAGAGCTGTA
Organism: Protopterus annectens; assembly: GCF_019279795.1. Taxonomy (NCBI): domain Eukaryota; kingdom Metazoa; phylum Chordata; order Ceratodontiformes; family Protopteridae; genus Protopterus; species Protopterus annectens. The sequence goes on from NC_056727.1 coordinate 452,499,166, forward strand.
ACATCCAACGTGACCAAGTAATCAGAATCATTCATTTCATTACCTATATTATAATTCGATAGAGTTTCTAAAAAATGTTGAGTATCACAAAGAATGGACATAGTTCTATCTACTATTGGCCTTAGTTGTTTCTCTAAAGCAACATTTCTAGTAAATTGTTTGATATCAACAATAAGTTCACTCACATCCACATTCTGAGAGGGGATAAAAGAAAGACCTCTATTTAGAACAGATAGCTCATGTTCTGTCAGTGTATAACCCGAAATGTTCACTACTAGATCCGTTGTACTGGTCTCAACGACTTGCGTTGGAACTCTAACTGACCTTCCGAGGTTTTTCGCTTCCTTCCCTTGTACTGGGGACTCCAGGCTGGTTTATTCTCCATTCAAAATGGTAAAGGAAAATGGAGGTTATTAATGTCGTATCCTGCATCACACCGATTAGTTCCAGCAGGTAGTACTGTTTTCTTGCGTACTACTTGTTCATCTGTTCCCAGACAATCATTAGAGGGGTTATCCATAGTCAAAAAGGGTTGTACACATGGCGGCTGCTTAGCGTCTCGCATTTCTGATACCACAGAGGTAATAGGACCGGAAGTAGAGGGAACCAAAGGAGATGAACGCTCAATCAAGCGATTGCTGGTGGTGGCTGTTGTAGCATCATTGAATGGTGTGATGCAGGATACGACATTAATACCTCGGAAGGTCAGTTAGAGTTCCAACGCAAGTCGTTGAGACCAGTATATCAAACAATTTACTAGAAATGTTGCTTTAGCGCTACAATTCAATAATGGCAATATTGTTGATACTAATATTAATTTTTAAAGAAACCTTCTGTTTATGTACCACCTCTACATCCTTTACTAGAGAGTTTTGAGAAAGCTTGTATGAATGACTTTCTGTTACATTTTGAAAATAATATTACTAAACCTGAGTTTTTTAATTTAACAAAGGAGGAAAAACTGGCATTAGACACATTAAAAAACAATATAGACATAGCCATAAGACCTGCAGACAAGGGAGGAGCAATGGTAGTTTTAGATAAAACCTACTATGACACTAAAATCACAGAACTACTAACAGATAGTAGTACTTATGCTCAACTTGATTTTACAGGTTTAGACAAACTTATTAAAGTGATGCATGCTGATCTATATGATATGCTAATGTGTGATATAATAGATGAGAGCCTGTACAATTATTTTTTAGTTGAGAAACCTCTTATTCCAGTATTTAGAGGTCTTCCAAAAATACACAAGGACATGAGTAGTCCTCCACTTAGACCAATTGTCTCCGGTAGGGGCTGGTTGACGGAGAGCATTTCGATCTTCTTAGAGAAACAACTAAGGCCAATAGTAGATAGAACTATGT